>NC_058133.1:213060041-213117255 GCF_016433145.1 Gracilinanus agilis
AGACAGAGAGAGAGAGAGAGAGAGAGAGAGAGAGAGAGGCAGAGAGTGAGAGAGAGAAAGAGAAAGAGAGAGAGAAAGAGAGAGATAGAGAGAGAGAGTCAGAGAGAGAGAGAGACAGAGACAGAGAGAATGAGAATATAAATATTTAGAAAAAAAAACCCATGATTACCAAGAGTCAGCACAGTTTTATCAAGTACAGGTCATACCATACAAATCTTATTTTCTTTTTTTGGCAGGGTTATTAAAATGGTAGATGAGAGGAATGCTGTAGTTATGGTGTACCTAGATTTTAGCAAGGTATTTAAATTTCTTAAAATTCATCTTTATTTATTTATTCATTCATTCATCCATTCATTTATTTATTCATTCATCCATTCATTTATTTATTCATTCATCTATCTATCTATCTATCTATCTGTCTATCTATCTGTCTGTCTGTCTGTCTGTCTGTCTATCTATCTATCTATCTATCTTTCTGTCTGTCTGTCTGTCTGTCTGTTTGTTTATTGGCCCTTAACATTTGTGTATTGGCTCCTAGGTGGAAGAGTGGTAAGTGTGGGCAATGGGGGTCAAGTGACTTGCCCAGCATCAGACAGCTGGGAAGTGTCTGAAGCTGGATTTGATTTAAATTTATTTTTAACATTCTTTTCTTTTTAAATTTTGACTTCCAAATTCCCCCCTCTCACCCAAGTACGTAGGCAAGATATTTCCATATTAGCAATATCACACATACACACACAAATTCCCCTCAAAAAACAGCAAGAAAAATAAAGCAAGCTAATTATACTTCAACTTGTTCTCAGAAATCATCAGTTCTCTCTCTGGAGGTAAATAGCATTTTTTTCATACTGAGTCCTTTTGAATTGTCTTGGATCACTGTAATAATCAAACAAGCCAAATCTTTCTCATTTGATCATCATTATAACATTGCTCTTAATTGTGCACAATGATCTTGCAGTTCTTCTCCCTTCACTTTGAATCAGTTCATATAGATGTTGCCATGTTTTTTTCTGAAACTACCCACTTGTCATTTCTTATAGCACAATAGTACTCCATCATAATCTTATACCACAGAGGCAGCTTGGTGCTTCAGTAGATAAGAGAGCAAGACCTAGACATGGTAGGTCCTGTGTTCAAATCTGGCCTCAGACCCCTAGCCAAACTGCTCTGCTTTCTGTTTTTCTGAATGACACTTCTGGGCAAGTCACTTAACCCCAGTTGCCTAGCCCTTACTGCTTGTCTGCCTCAAAAACAGTGCTTAGTATTGATTCTAAGACAGAAGGTAAGGGTTTAGAAAAGTAATAAGCATATACTACAACTTGTTAAGCCATTCTCCAATTGATGAACATCCCCTTAATTTTGATGAACAGGATGATTTCAGAAAGAGCTAGAAAGACCTACATGAATTGATGCAGAGTGAAATAAGCAGAATCAGAAGAACATTGTACTTAGTAACTGAAATATTGTAGAATGAGCAACTGTGAAAGACTTAGCTACTTTCAACAATACAATGACCTAGGACAATTCTGAGGGCATTATGACAAAGAATGCTATACACTTCCAGAAAAAGAACTGTTAACATGTAATTGGTAAAAAAAAATATCTTTACCAAAAAACATTGTTCTGAATAATAAATGAACCAGGTCATAATTCTACCAGCAATTTATTAGTCTACCTATTTTCCCATATCCCCTCCAGAATTTGTCATTTCTGATAGGTGTAAGATAATTTCCATTTCTTTAAATCAGTAGTGATTTAGAGCATTTTTCATATGACTATGGATAGCTTTGATTTCTTCTTCTGGAAATTACTTGTTCATATCTTTTGGCTATTTATCAATTGGGAAATGGATCTTGTTTTTATAAATTTGACTCAGTTCCCTATATGTTTGAGAAATGAAGTTTTTATCAGAGAAAAATGGCTATAAAAGATTTTTGATATTACTTCATTTTCTATGGTACCTTTTAGCAAAATGTAGTTTCTCTGATTTGTCTCTTTGAATTAGGCCTCTTTGGGCTTTTGCTTTACCAAAGCACTATTATTGCTACCTTTGGTTTTTTTTCTTTAGCTAAGGCATAATAGATTCTACTCCAGCCCTTTATTTTAATTCTGTGTGTCTTTCTGTTTCCAGTGTGTATCTCTCTCTCTCTCTCTCTCTCTCTCTCTCTCTCTCTCTCTCTCTCTCTCTCTCTCTCTCTCTCTCTCTCTCTCTCTCTCTCTCTCTCTCCCTCTCTCTCTCCCTCTCTCCCTCTCTCCCTCCATATTTCAGAGATTCATAAAACATAGAATTTCTGCAATGTGGCCCAACTGGGTCATAATCACTACACATTGTTAAGTGTCTTTCTTTTGATTCTTTCTGTTCATGTTGTTGCCATTTTGTAAGTTTGTTTTCCTTTTTCTGCTTACTTTACTTTATTAGTTTATACACTGCTTCCCATGTTTCTTGAAATTCTTCATAGTCATTGTTTCCTATGGTGCAATAATTAATATTTCATTATGTTTACATAGCACAGTTTTTTGTTGTTCCTCAAGCATGAGCATCTACTTGAATTCTGGTTCTTTGCTACCATAAAAAGTACATAGTTATAAGTATTTCAGATTACATGGATCTTCCATTCTACCTTTGGCATCTATGGAGTACATTCTTAGCAGGGAAGTCTCTAGTCAAGGTCCATATTAATCATTTTCTTAGCACAATTTCAAATTGCTTTCTGAATAATTGGTTCAATTTATAGCTCCTCTTAACAGTGTATTGATGGACCTGGAGTTCCACAATACTTCCAGTTGACCGTAGTCACCTGTTGACAGCTTTGTCAGTTTTCTGAGTGTGAGATGAAACCTCTGAATTATTTGAGTTTTCATTTCTCTGTTTATAATACTCAGCAGTCTTTCTATAGTTACTAATCTATATTTATAATAACTAAAGTATAGTTACTAATACTTTACAATTCTTCATTTGAGAACTATTTATTCTACTATTGTGCTATAAGAAGTGATGAGCAGGGTGCTTTCAGAAAACTTGGGAAAACTTATATGAACTGGTGCAAAATGAGGACATCAGTGTACACAGCAACAGCAACACTCTGTCATGATCAACTGTAAAGTACTTAGCTATTCTCAGCAGTACAAAGATCCAAGACAATTCTGAAGGATTTATGATGAAAAAAAAATGCTCTCTTTCTCCAGAGAAAGAGCTGATAGAATCTAAATGCAGATCAAAGCATATTTTTAAAATTTTATTTTTCTCGTTTTGTTCTTTATTTTTGCCATATGACTAACAAGGAAATAATGTTTTTCATGACTGTGTATAGTGTTCATTCTTTTCTGTCTTGTCCTACTCTTCATGACCCCATTTAGGTTTTCTTGGCAAAGATATTAGAATGGCTTGCCATTTCCTTCTCTAATTCATTTTAGAGGCAGAGTTAAGTGACTTGCTCAGGATCACATAGCTAGTGAGTGTCAGGCCAGATTTAAATTCAGAAAGATGAGTCTTCCTGACTCCAGGCCTGGCACTCTAGCCACTAAACCCCCTAACTGCCCATGTATGATCTATAGCAAATTGCTTTCCTTCTCAAGGAAGGAGGAGAGAATTTGAAATAGGAAAGTTTTTTTTTTTAAAGAAGGCTAAATTGGTTTTACTTATAATTGAGAAAATAAACTTAAAAAGAGAACTATTTACTTATAACTGTTGACCATTTATTCATTAGGATTGAATGGTTCTTGGTATCATATATTTGTGTTAATTCCATATATGTATATATGTATGTGTGTTGGATATGAAACATTTATCAGAGATCCTAGGAACATAGGTCATAGATAGAAGAAACTGAGGCAAAGAGATGTTAACATAAGTTGTCTAGTGTCACATTGCTAGTAAACATCTAAGGCTGGAAATGAACCCAGTCTTCTTGCCTTTATCTACTAATATGGATATTTGATGGAAAGATTTTTTTCTCCATTTGATAGTTTCCTTTCTGATTTTAGCTGTAATGATTTTGTTCATGTACAAACTTTTCGTGTGATTGAAATTATTGATTTTATCTTGTATAATTACCTCTCTCTCATTTGGTTGGGAATTCTTCCCCTAAGTCACGGTCCTGAAAGGTGTCTAGTCCAGTTCTAATTTTTTCATGATGTGACTGTTTCTATTTAAGTCACATCACCATTTTTAGCTTATTATGGCATAGAGTATAAGATACTTATAGAAATCTAATTTTTTCCAACCTGTTTTCCATTTCCCCCTATAAGTACATAGGTCCTGTCATCTCATGAGTTCTTCCCTTGACTAATTTATGTTCTTTGGTTTAATGAATACTGGGTTTTTGTGTTTCATTGTTTCTGATTCCTCCACATCTAGACTATTCCAACTGAACTCTTTTCCTGCTTTTTAACCAATACTAGTTTTAATGATTATTGCTTTATAATATAATTTTACTATTATTGTTATTTCCCTTGTAATTCTTGCCTTCATGTTTCTCAAAGCTAATTTTGTTAATTTTGCTAGTATAGAACTAAATCTGGAAATTGATTTAGATAATATTTTCACTCAAAGTATATTAGTGTGGCTCAAACTTGAGCAGTAAATATTCCTCCAATTATTTAGGTTTTTTTTCTTTAAAGGTTTTATAATTATATATCTTGAGTATGTCTTGGTAGTTTGACTCAAACATTAAATGTATTTTGTAGTTATTTTGAATAACTGTATAATTTCCCCTTTAATCTTCTTATTATATAGAAATTGATTTATTGTGAATTTATTTTGTGTCCTGCTGCTTTTCTGCATGTAATTGTCTCGATTTCTTTGCTGATATTTTAGGATTTTCTAAGTGAGCTATGCCATCAATGAATAGAGATAGTTTTACCCTCCTCTTTGGTAATGTTTATGCCTTTAATTTCTTTTTATTTTCTTATTGCTATCATTAGCATTTCTTAATTATGTCATTTAACTTTGAGGAGAAACATCCAATCTTCAGAAGCAAAGAATAGGAAACTTTGACTTTCAAAACAAGAAAGGACTTCTGTGGCCTTCTATTTGCTAGTATTAAAATTCTTTGGAGACTATATAGTAATTTATAATTATTCATTAAATAGTAAAAGTTGGTTGGAGAGAGAATAAAGTGCTACTCACTTCACTTCTCTGTTCACTCCTGCTGCTTCCTAGCCAAGACCCTGCACAATCTGCTCTACCAGGCAACATCCCAGACCTAGAAACTTGCTGCTTCCTTGATCCTTAACTTGTAACCCTGGTGATGTCACCCCTTCTGGGTCTCCCTGGTCTGTTTCAGACACCAGGAGTTATATGGGACAAGAGGCAAGTGTCTTCCAGGATGCCAGGGAGCCACCAGGCTTCTAGCATCCTCCCATAGTATACATTTGTATCCCCATCAAGGTGATGCTGGAGATCTCTGAGAACCCCTACTTGCAGAAGGAATATCTAGATAGAGAGTAATTATAGTAGGAGCTCTTTTATTAAATTGTTTGTGGAGAACCAGGCAGGAAGATAGTAGAGGTGCTAATGATGAGAATTATGGAACAAAGAGAGAAACCCAGACAAGCAACAGGAGATATAAGGGAATGAAAGAAGAAAGGAATGAAGTTTGATTGAAGGCAAAGCACTGTGCTAAGAACTGGGGATATACATAGAAAAGTAAGACAGTCCCTTCTCCAGAGGGACTGATATTCTTTTTTTTTAATTGAAAAATTTTATGTATTTAATCAGAATATTTTTCTATGGTTACATGATTCATATTCTTTCCTTCTCCTCCAACCCCTCTCCCCCTAGCTGATGTGCAATTCCACTGGGTTTTATATGTATCATTGATTAAGATCTATTTCCATATTATTGATTATTGCATTAGGGTAATCCTGAGTCTACATCCCCAATCATATCGCCTTTGAACCATGTGATTTAGCAGTTGTTTTTCTTCTCTGTTTCTCCTCCACAGTTCTTCCTCTGAATGTGGATAGCATTCTTTCTCCTAAGGAGGGACTGATATTCTAATGAGAAAGGTTTCAGATGCAATGAGTTGAAATAGTCCTTTGGTCTTTAGCAGCAGCCAAAAAGATGATGACACCTTTTTTAAAAATTTCATTTACACTGATAAAATCCTATTAATTTCTGATAATGAAGCATTTGATAGCACCAAAATATTGTTGACAAGAACTTTCTTTTCCGGCCTTCAGTAGATACATCAATTAAAGGAATTACCTGACTACATTCTACAGGGGTTACTTCCCATATTGATGGACAGGCTGTGGATACCTAGCTGGAAGTGTTATTGCAAAGGCTCTTTGGTTTAGGGTCCTGGACTGTCTCTGTCAGGTTTTAATGGAGATGGCAGTCCAGGTGTTGATTTGAACTGCCTTGCACATATTGCCTCCTGTCTCTCGCTCAGGGTGCCCTGCTGCCATTTTTTGGCAGTTGGTAGGAATGGTTGACTTTTTCTCCAAATAAACCACCTCTTGAGAAGATATCAGTGAGGGCTAGTCTAGAAGAAAGACTGGTGGTCTTGGAGATGCTGCCACTCCCAAGGCTTTCATGCCCATGCATAACAGTTGCTACTGGTGATAAGGAGGATGGGCCCCTTGAACACAATGATTTCTTCCCTCAGTGATGGTTATGAGGGACTGGGAAGAAAGCAGATCTGGTGGTTTGGAGGATGCTGCTATTCCCAAGGCTCTCTTGGGTTCAGGGTCATGAACTATGGTGGTAGTGTGGTTCAGCTGGCCTAGTACATTCTGTCTCCCATTTCCCTCTCAGGGTGCCCCCAGTGAGTGGTGAAATAGTTAATATGGCCAGATCTATAGTTCTTGAGGCCATTTAGATCTTATGCTAAACTAATAAATTTTGAAGGAGCTTCCCTGAGTCCCTCTTGGATTCTGATGGGGGGGGTTAGGACCCAGAAAGGCTAGGGAGCTGTGCCATATGCCCAAGGGGGACATTTCAAGCAGAGAGAACAGCTTGAAAAGGAGAAATGCAAGAGTAGAAGAGCTTTGGGAACCATGAGTAATCCAGTTGGACTAAATTGTAGAATATCTCTAGAGGAGTGGTACAGAAGAAACCAGAAATATAAGTTGGAGTTATATTTGAAAGGTTTTTAAATTCCAGGCCAAGGCACTGGAGCTTCTCACTATCTGCAGAATAAAGGATTTGGAACATGAGAGTAACATGAGCAGATTGATTCTTTTGAAAGTTACCTCTCCAAAGAATGTATTGAAAGGAAAAAACTGGAGGTAGGAATCCATTTAGGAGGTAACTACAGTAGCTGAGGCAAGATATAATGATGGCCAGAGGCACAGTGCTAGAAGTGGGAATGAAAACAAAAAGAGAAAGACATAATGACACTGGAAGTAGAATTGATAGGTTTTCCTGACTGATCGGGTGGGGGGTGGGGGGAGGGACAAAGGAGAGTTAGGAATTAAAGAAGGTTCTAAGATTTGATCCTGAATAACTACTACTAGGAAAAGGGGTTGGTTTCATCAAGGTAATTAGTAAGTTTGGACATAAAGAGTTTGAGGTGCTGTTAGGCTATTCAGGTGGTAGTTGAGAATTTAGGTCTGGAATGCAGGAAAGAAGCTGGGGCTAGAGGTCTGGAATTCTAAGTCGTCTGCATTAATGTGATGATGATTAAAGCAAGGAAGTGATTGAGATTATGAAAGAGGGAGTATAATAAGATAGGAGAGGACCATAGATAGAATCTTGTGTGACAGAGAGGGAGACAGAAAGAGGGAGAGGAGACAGAGGTACTTGTGATTGTAAAAACATAGATTAAAGCTAGAAAAGTCCTTAGGAGTCATTCGTCTCCCCCACCCCGCCCCATTTCATAAGCAAGAAAATCACAATTCAGAAATGTCAAACAACTTGCAGTGAATTTCAGAGTTGGAATTGACCCCAAGTCTTCCTGATTCTGAGTGCAGCACCCTTTCCCCTCTGCCACAGAGAAGAGGAGGACAGGGAGAGTGTTGGAAAGCAGGATGGCATTATGCTGTGAGAGCCAGCATGGGAGAGGTTTTTAAGAAGGAAGGTGTGGTATCTACTATGTGAAATGCCAAAGGAGTTGAGGATGAAGGCTGAGAAAAAAAAGAATCTTTCAGATTTTGTGAGTAGGACGGTATTGCTGATCTTCAAGAGAGAAGTTTCAGTCAAGTCGTTAAGACTGAAGCCAGACTATAAGAGGTTGAAGAATAAATGGATAGTAAAGGCATCTTTCAAAAGTTTGACCCTGAAGGGCAGGAACTGGGCCTTTGGCTGCATTGTCAGTCAGTTAATAAACATTTATTAAGTGTCTACTGTATGCCACACTGTGTCTTCATAGATGTTCCGATTAAAGAAAGGGGGTGGGGTAGAGGAGAAGATTGCCAATGGGAAGAAATATAGTGAGAGGGGAGAGGACCTGGGATGGTTTCCCCAGCTAAGTGCGGGGGGGGTGGGGGGGAGGGCAGACCAAGAAAGATAGAAGACAGTCTCTGCTCGTAAGGAGCTCACAAGCTAATGGAGGGCACAATACTGCCAGTACCTATGCACAGATATGCTGTATACAAGATAAATTGGAATTAATCAACAAAGGGAAGGCACTAAAATTAAAAGGCATTAGGAATGGTTTCCTGTAGAAGGTGGGATTTTATCTGAGACATGAAGGAAGCCAGGAGGTAGAAATGAGGAGGGAAAAACATGCCATGCATGGGGAGCAGCAAAAAAATTTCCAGAGTTGGGAGATAGTGTCTTATTTGAGGAGCTTCAAGGAGACTAGCATCACTGGATCAGAGTACTTGAGGGGGGAGGACAGTGTAAAGTATAAGAATACTGGAAAGGTTGGGGTGGGCAGGTTATGAGGGTCTTTTGAACACTAGTGTATTTTATATTTTTATATATTCTATATATTTATTTATTTTCATATATTTATATTATATTTTATATTTAATCCTGGAGATGACAGGGAGTCACTGGAGTTTATTGAATAGTAAGAAAGGGGGATATGGTCTGCAGGACCACGAACATACTCCTGGCACTCTAAGGATATTCTCACTCAAGGAATACCATCCTGGAGTAGAGAGAGTCCTATGTCAGGCCATATCACCAGAGTTGGCTCTTGCCATAGCCCAAGCATGAAGTGATGGGGGCCTGCATTGGCATGCAGGAGAGAGGGAGGGGTACATGAGAGATTTTACAAGGATAACAGATAGGATATTGGAGGAGGAGACAGTCCAGAATGAGAACTAGAGGGTTAGCTAGGTGACTGGAAGGGTGGTGGTGCCCCCGACAGTAATGGGGAAGTTTGGAATGGAGGAGAATTTGGAGAGAAAGTTTAATTTTGGACATATTGAATTTAAACTGTCTAAAGGATATCCATTTTGAAATATCTAATAGGAAGTAGGAGATGTAAGACTGGAAGTCAGCAGAGAGGTAAGAATAGATAAGTAGATTTGAAAATCATCAGCATAAAGATGAAAAGTGAATCCATGGGAGCTAATGAGATTGTCAAATGAAGTAGTATAGAAGGAGAAGAGAAGAGGGCCCAGGACAGAGTTCTAAGAGGCACCAGCCGTTAGTGGACATGATCCATCGAAAGACTGAGGAGTGGACAGAATGATGAAGTAGCAGGTATAAATATGAAAAATGATAAAGGCTGGTATAATAATATAAATTAGTAATTTAATTAAAGCCATGCTGATAGATAAGTTAGTAGACCACACGCTTGTAAGCATTCAAAACTGCCGCCTCCATTACTGTCTCGAGTCTGCTGGCCAAGAGACCACTCCCTCCTAACCCAGGAGATTATAAACTCTTCCCTGCGTCAATACATAGGCCTCCCCAAGCCCCAAAACCCGGAAACGGAAACCAGTTGGACCATGTTGGATCACAGGAAATGTAGTTTTGATACATTTCCCCTGTCCATAGAAATATATACACTTTTTAGATGGCATTTCCCAAATTTCACTTTTACACAGGGACCAGGGAAATGTCAATTTCCCTTTTTTATTTTTTTTTAACTCTTACCTTCTGGCTTAGAATTGATACTAAGTATTGTTTCCAAGGCAGTAGAGTGGTAAGTTTAGGCAATTGGGGTAAAGAGGCTTGCTCAAGGTCACACAACTAGGAAGTATCTGAGGCCAGACTGGAACCCAGGACCTCCCATATCCAGACTTAGCTCTCAATCCATTGAGCCGTCTACCTACCCAGCTTTGTTTTTAAAATAGGGAGACTCAAACATGTTTGCAGAAAAAGGGGAAAGAATAGAGATTGAAGATGCCAGAAAAAATGGGGATGATTGGTGGAGCAAAAACCAGCAGTAGGGAATCAAGATACAGGTCTAGGGCAGGGGTCGGCAATGTATGGCTCTCGAGCCATATCTGGCTCTTTTGAGGGCCAGATATGGCTCTTTCTGCAGGAGCCATAAAGTCAATTTTTTTTCAGGCGCTGTTACAGGAGCGCGCACTGTGAGCACTGTACGGCTCTCACGAAATTACATTTTAAAAAATGTGGTATTTATGGCTCCCACGGCCAAAAAGGTTGCCGACCCCTGCTCTAGAGTAACCTTGTCAGGCAAAAGAGTCACTTTTTCTTTCCCAGACAGGAGAAAGGTGGGCCGAAGGTACAGAGAAATGTTGATGAGGAGAGAAAGAAAGATAAGGGAGGTTCTGTTAGATGGCTTCAAGCTTAACAGAAAAGTGGGAGGTGAGATCATTTATTTTAGAGAAAAGCAGTGAGGGAGAGTTGGCCATTTAGGAAGAGTAGAAAAGGTTTGGAACAGCTAATGCAAGGGAATACAGTGAGGGGTCTACAAGAGATTAATAAAAACATTGCTCTGCAGCAATGAGGGCAGTATGAAGATGTGACACAATAAATAAACATTTGTGACTTGTCTCCAGCAGCGGATGGTAACCTTAAAGGAGTGAAGGAACTGAACAAAGAGGTTCCCCAGGGTTGACAACTGCTTACAGACTGTAACTCTTTTATCTCTGGGTCCTGGAGAAGGCTTTATTCTCCTTCTACTTCCCTCCCTGGTTTTAACTCCCAGCTAGGCTCTGTCTTAAATTGTTCTTGCTTTAGGAAGAAAGAGACTGAATTTGGTTCTCCAGTGATCACTTCTGACTCTGACAAAGGTATATTCTGGCCTAAGTCCCCTGACTGAACAATGAATTGATTCCAGTACCCATCTTCCATGAAACTACTAATGGGGTGGAGGGGAGGGAAGAGGAGATTAGCAGGTGGTAATGGAAATGCAAAAAAGGAAAGAGAATCAATAATACACTAAAGTACACAGAAGAAGACAAAGTTCAGAAGAGCACCCAAATAGCAATTCTACATTAAACTTTTTGTCTTTTTCTTTTAAAATTTTAAATTATTATTCCAAATGTTTACTAATCTAAACAAAACAAGCATTTCCATA
The DNA here is from genome assembly GCF_016433145.1 of Gracilinanus agilis. Classification (NCBI taxonomy): domain Eukaryota; kingdom Metazoa; phylum Chordata; class Mammalia; order Didelphimorphia; family Didelphidae; genus Gracilinanus; species Gracilinanus agilis. The sequence continues at coordinate 213,071,432 of NC_058133.1, forward strand.
GGTAAAGAAAAGGAAGATTTTACACAAGTAAAATCACATATTCTATATGTTTAACTTATTTTCTTCATATCTACATAATAGATCTTATCTACTAGTCTCCTAACCCTCCTAATCTACTAGTCTCCTAACCCTCCCTGCATCACATAGGATATTGTCATGGAGACCAATATGTTCATATAAATTGAGTCTTTCATGTTTTATTTTTCTGTTCATTTTTTGGAGGACACATTCTCAATTTATTCTTCTAGTATTAGTTGTGTGGCTGTGTATCATGTTTTTTTTGTTTTTTTTTTTGGTTCTACTCATTTCACTATTCATCATCTTGCTTAATTCTTTCCAGGTTTTAAAAAAATAATCAGTTTGTTCCTTATTTCTTATAGCGCAGTAGTATTCCATCACAGTCATATACTACAATTTGTTTAGAAATCAAAGCCATATATAGATATATGAGGAAATGCTCCAGATCACTACTGATTAGAGAAATGCAAACAAAAACAATTCTGAGATATCACCTCACAGACTGGCTAAAATGACAAAAGGTCAAAGGGACAAATGTTGGAGGAGATGTGGAAAAACACTGACTCTAAAGCATTCTTGGTGAAGCTGTGAACTGATCCAACCATTTTGGAGAACAATTTGGAATTACATCCATAATTATAAAATTATATTCTTAAACCCACCAATACCATTGCAGGGTCTGTTTCCCTAGATTAGGGAAAAAAGAAAAGAACCTATATGTTCCAAAATACTTATAGCAGCTCTCTATATAATGGCAAAGAATTGGAAACTGTGGGGATGCCCATCAATTGAGGAATGACTAAACAAATTCTGCATTAAATTTAATGTAAGAATTAGCTGCGAGGCAGCTTGCTAGGTAATTCAGTAGATAGAGAGCCAGGCCTGGAGTAGAGTGCCTGTGTTCCAATCTGGCCTCAGGCACTTCCTAGCTATATGACTTGAACAAGCCACTGAAACCCTATTATCTAGCCTTTACTTAGTATCAATTCTAAGATAGAAGGTAAGGGTTTAAAAATAAATACAATTCAAAGCAATTTGAAGCTTTTGTGGATGGCTGGAAAACAGCAGAACTGTGTACCAATCAAGGAGAGAATAGTTCATGTGAACTTAAGTCATGGGGTAACCATTCTGGCCAAAAGGAAAGCCATAACCAACTCTGTCAACAGTTGTCACAGCCCACAAACCAAAGACTCAGTTGGGGAGGATCACAGATTAGTTTTTTTCACTTCAGATTCAATGCAGAGTTGGCAATAGCATCTCCAAATACAAAGGCTGGTGATGTGCCTTATGCTTACCAATAACCATAACTGTTTTCCACTGGTGTCAACTTAAATTAAACTGGCTTTTCTTTTCCTTTCTCTTTTGGTGGATCCATTCTTACTTTTACAAGTAAGAATACTGAAACCAAAGAAATACCTTGACCTTATATCAGATCATAAAATATTGGAGGGGGTTGTGGAATAGACATTGGAATTTGGAGCAACTTTTCCCTCTCCTTCCAGCCTGTCAGTCCTTTGCTTCCATTAAATATTTGGAAACCTTTGTGGCCAATTTAGTGTAAATGATAGATGAACTCAAAGGTTGTGACTGTGTAGCCTGTTTTACTTGGTTTAATTTTAAAGAAGATCTCTGATTATCATTGAGACTTTGGATAATATTTCAGTGAGACATTTTCTAGAGTAGCAGCTAACCATAATGTTACAGAGAATTCTGAAAATAGGTATTCATTAACTGCAAGGTAATTATGATATAATCAAGATAATCATATTACACTGTAACAAAAATGTACTGACATTTGTTTCTATACATATATGCATATTTCATCCCCACCCCGAAAGAAGAATGCTCTATTATGAAAGACAAATAAACTCTTAACTGTGTTTTCTTTTGCTGGCAAAATGATAATATGCTGAGTAATTAGCACACTCGATTTTCTATTTAAGACCCCCTCCCATTATAAACAGGTGAGAAATCTTCTGTACACTAAAAAACACAACCAACCTAATCTTGCCAAAATCGAAAGTTATTTCTTGCCAAGTATTAGTGCTCCAAGCATAACTCGAATTACTGAGATTAGAATTAAATTAAGTGACTTGAATTAAACAGCAGTAGAGAATGACTTATGTATATAGTTGTAAAGAATTATAATTATATAGGAAATTCTTAGAGTTGGGCCTAGATATCTAAGAAATATATCTATGAAATGCTCAAATTAACAGTACCATTCAACACTGTAACAAAGCGGTTGTGTTCAGAAATTTATTTCCAAATATTGTACTTGGACTTGCTTCATGGTTTTTGTTTTTCTTCCTCTTTATATTCCTTGCCATCTCTCTTTGTGTATTTTTCTTGAAGTATGAATTATTAGGGCAAGGGTTCTGGTCATTCCTTTAAAATGTCATTGCCTGGAGTTCTTGGGGACTGATTAGCCCTAATGTACTATTAGCAGCTGTTGTAGTGTCAGTGTTGTTGATGATAAGAAATATCATTACTAAATGAGCTTGGACAAGGCCACAGAACAGACCAGCAAATCCTGGTAAATATACCAGATGTTCTGATAGTTGATCAAATTTAGGAAGCACTAATACTCACTAGTCAGATTATCCTGCTTAGTAGAAACATGGCAGGAACCTCTAAGTTCCCTATATTGTTGAAATAGTACTTAAACTGAGGAATATTAATACAGTCCCAGGTACCTGGGCAGCTTGAAGTGGCTTCATGCTCACTAACCAGATGGGCATCTTATAGACCTAACCATGATCTATGAAGTCTAATTCTTCACAAGGCACATTTGCAATGTAGAGGTTGATAGCATAAGAAAAGATTCAAGGTAGGATTTCAAATTCTTCCTGCTAGCACAATGTTATAATGCTTTAAGATTTTCAAAGACCTTTACAAATATTACTTCACTTTATCCCCTCAGTAATTTGGGGAGGTAGATGGTATCCATTTTGTCAATAAGGAAACTGAGGCAGAAAGAAATTTAAGTGATTTGCCCAGTGTCACAAGTGTCTGAGACTAGATTTGAACTTGAGTTCTTCCTGACTCCAGGTCCAGTGCTCTATATATGGGATGATCTAGCAGCCCTTCTAGAACCTTCTGACCAAGTAAGGTCACTTTTTCTAAGCAACTGAACTATATGCTTTCTCTAAAGCCAGTTAAAGCTCAGTGCTGTTTCATTTGAGACATATTGAAATTCTTTCAAGATTCATTCTTGGATCCTGCAGTTGTTTTACCCATGTCTCCTGTGGCAGCTCCATTACCAGGGATAATTCTGCTTTGTATGGAAAAATGTTCTGCAAAAATAGAGTAGACCTTTTGGCATCAGTGTCTTACTAGGCTGTGCTGAATACTAAGCAAATGGCCCTAATTCTTTCTCCACTCTTTAAAAATTTTCTTCTTTTTTTCCTTCTTTTTTTTAAAAGGGCATTTGTCACCCATGTAGGGGTTAAATTTGTATATGTCAGAATGAGAAGTGATAAGTATTAGATACAGGATTCCAAAGAACATGAGACTCGATGGTCTGAAGACCTTTTTTAGGGTCAGCATCTTTTTTTTTTTTTTAACTTTTTTTTTTTTAAACCCTTGTACTTCAGTGTATTGTCTCATAGGTGGAAGATTGGTAAGGGTGGGCAATGGGGGTCAAGTGACTTGCCCAGGGTCACACAGCTGGGAAGTGGCTGAGGCCGGGTTTGAACCTAGGACCTCCCGTCTCTAGGCCTGACTCTCACTCTACTGAGCTACCCAGCTGCCCCCTGGGTCAGCATCTTTTTAAAAGAGCAGAACCTTAGGGTAATTTCAGTATTGCATCCCTATTCAACATTTATCCAATTGATTCAATTCAACAAGCTTTTGTTTTCTTCTTCAGTTTCTGCTAGGTGCTAGGTACTATGATGCCCTCAAGGGCACTGCATTCTACCAAGAGAAGAAAGTGGTAAATGGGGAGAGATGGGGAAGGAGAACAAGAAAAGGAATGGAAGAAAAAAAGGGGGGGGGAAGAGAAGGGGAAAGGAGAAGAAGAAGAAGAAGAGAGAGTTACAACCAAAGAAAGAAAATTTAGAGGCTTAGGTTGGGCTCCACAAACATCACTACCCTGTTACCAGCCTTGGTCAGTGGAAGAGGCTACTAGGGGCACTGCAGCACACAGAGCCCTGGGGTTGGACAATCAGACATCCATCTGCCACTCCATGAAACTGGGCCATGGGAAAGTCAATATTTCAAAGAGGAGAAAAGGCAAATGTCACACAAAGTAATCATGGAAGTCATCAAAGGGCATAATGTCTGGAGCAATTAAGAAAGGCACTTGAGATGAACATCAGAGGGGGCCAAAATGCCGAGCTGGAGGTAAGGGCAGTGAGTGTCCCAAGTGCCGGGGAGCCTCCTATGCAAACCTATAGGAGATAAAAGAATAATAATAGGGATAAGATGTATACACAGGTAGTCATAAGGCAAAGTAAAATGAAATAGCTGCCACGAAAAAGAGACAAAGTATTATGAGAGTTTAAGATATGGAAAGACTACTTCCAATTAGGAGGAATAAGGGAAAGGTTTTTGGAGAAGACATTTGAGCTAGCCCTTGAAGGAAGAGTAGAGGTAGAGATGAAGGTAGAGGCCATCAGAAGCAGATGGAAGGACAGGGACAAAGGTTCAGAAGCAGAGCTTGGTGGTGACCATTCATTTTTGGGCCTGTGTTCTCAGGAATCACTCTCTACTCTTAAATCTTCCTTGAGGATGTTTTCTTTAGCATCCAGTGCCAGGATTTCTGAGACTCCATCTTCAAGACAAAAGCATTAGAAAAAACATGTCCATCTCTGGAATTTCAAGGACTTGGAGAAAAACCAAACAACTACTATGAGCCTGAGGCTGAAACAGACTTCTGATAAATGGTATTCTTTTTTTTTTTTTACTTTTTATTTTTCTGGGACCACTGTGTGCTCTCCTATAAATGAGAACATGAGCTCACTCCATTCTCAATTTGTCTTCCTAGCAGAAGTTTTCAAGAGCAGCAGTGCTTTTTAATGTGTTAGGAGCATTAAGAATACCAAATTCGTTACCAAAAAAGACTGGGAAGAATCTCAGTTCTCAAGTGCATGCACAGAGGAAGTAGGCAAAAAGGCAGTGGCAACAATGGTGAGCCAGGAAAGCAAATAATAGCAAACAAGGAATGTGGGAGTTTCCCACATCAACTACCTTACCGTCTCACTTTCTGCAGCTATAAAATGTGTGTGGTCACCACTGATTTTTGAAGTGATATTTTGAAGATGAATAAAATAACATACGTGAAAAATCTCTTTGGATTGCTTGGAGAGAAACTCTAGAAAACCACTGGCAAGAGCAATGACTAAGTGACTAAAATAGCGATGTAGGGTGACTTTTCCATGACTTCCACTGAATGATCCCTTCAATTCACTAAACACTTATTTGTGGTCTTCTGTGTGCACTATAGTCTAAGGCAGAAGAGTGGTAAGGGCTGGGCAATGGGAATTAACACAGCTGAAGTGTCTGAGGCCAGATTTTTTTTTCCACTTAAAAAACAAACAAACAGCCCTACCTTCTCTCTTAGAATCAATACTGAGTAGCAGTCCTAAGGCAGAAGAGTATTAAGGGCTGGACAATTGAGTTTAAATGACTTGCCCAGGATCACACAGTTCCAAGGTAGAAGAGTGGTAAGGGCTAGGCAATTAAGGTTAAATGACTTGCCCAGGGTCACACAGCTAGGAAGTTTTTGAGGCCATATCAGAACCCAGGACATCCTGTCTCCAGGCCTGACTCTCAATCCACTGAGCCACCTGGCCACACCCAGTGGAGTGTGTCTTGGAGGAGCATCAAGGAAGCATTTGTCACTATACTGGAGAGTCCCTGGGGTTGGGGAGTAAAGTACAAGAAGCCTGGAGCAAGGGAGGGGAGGAGGATGAGATGGACTATGAAAGATTCTGGTAGTGACAGGCAGCCCCTGGAGCCTACTGAAGGGGTTGGGAGGGCTGGTGATGGTGGCGACATGATCAGGCCTGTGGTTTAGGGAGATCCCTTCAACAGCTGCACGGAGGATGGATGGAGGGGAGGAGAAGCCTGGGTCAGGAAGACCATGCCACAGGCTAATGCAGAAGCACCGGGCTGAAGGGATGAGGACCTGCACCAGGCTGGTGGCAGGGCCAGAGATGAGGAGGGGGAGCAGGAGACATGTAATGAAGCTGGAATTGACAGGCCCGGGCAGCAGATGAAGGATGAGAGAAAGAGTGAGGAGTCACAGATGGCACTGAGCTCACAAGCCGACTTGCTGGTTTCCTGTCCCTTTGCCGACGAGAGCTTGAAGAGATTCTGTGGGAAAGGGACTGGGGTACCTGTCCTTCTGTCCTTCTGTGCTTGGATCATCGGACGCAGCTCTACCTTCCTCCCTATGAAGGGGCCTGTGCCCCCCGAAAATAATCATTCAAAGAGAAGACAAGGCAGATCCCAGAACGAATCATACCAAGACGAAATGCAACAGAGCCCTTGTTTTCATTTCACTGGAAATGAGGGAAATTCAACTGTTTCCAGTTTTCTGGCCAATGGATTGTCAGCAGTATGCAAACCCCTTCCCCCCACCTCAAACTGTGAGAGTCCTAATCCCTTAACTTTTCTTTTTACTAACCATCTCCCCAAGTCTGATCTCCAGATATGCTCCTGTTGCTGGTTCTTCCCCCCAAACTTCCCCGTACTTCTCTTTCTCCTGAGGCAAGTCCTGTCCCTTTGGAACAGTGACGCTGCAGACGCCTCCTGTTTAGCACAGCCATCAGCCAGAGTCTTTGTGATGGAAGGAAGCACTGAGCTCTAAGTCTTCCTTATGGGGCAGGAGTTGGCCCTGTTCATCATTCTTTGGGGAAGAAAAGCAAATCTTTCTCAATTTACCTTGCTCAGCTTTTCCTTCTCCCTAGGGTGGCCCTTGGGTTGAAAAGATTTTCCCTCTTAAATTAGGTTTTGTCTTATTAAGTAATGGCATTTCTAGCTCCCTAAAAGTGGTGAAGATATTTGTAAAGACTGAAAAAGGCATTTAATTTTGGCTAAAAGACCTGAATCTTAAATGGCCAATACACGTTATGGGAAAAGACTCTTAGCCTTGATGTTCTGCTCAAACCTCTGCTGGGGGGGGGGGGGCGGGAATGGATGACTTTTTGATAAAAACTCACTCTAAAGCAGGCCAACACTTTGAGAGATTTAAAAAGAATTTGAAGGGCAGCTGGGTGGTGAGTTCATATATGGCCTCAGATACTTCCTAGCTATGTGACCCTGGGCAAGGTATTTAACCCCCATTGCCTAGCCCTACACAGTATTGATGCTAAGATGGAAAGGTAAGGGTTAAAAATTTTTTTCAATGGAAATAGTTTATCAGAATATTGTGTCTCTATGTGCACATACATCTATAGAAACCTACATATATTTACATCTGTTTATTACAGAATCTACAGACTCCAGGTTATTAACTTTGACTGTAAAGGGTATTTTTTTTTAACACAGAGAGATTTTTAAAGCTAATTTTGCCTGTGCTTTATTTTTATTTTTATAACATTTTGACTTGAGAACCTACCTTCCCCTGGCCCCCACCACTTAAGATGAAAATTTTATGGTATACAGATAAGTAAAAAGGTAATTTAAATCCAGCCTTAGACCCTTACTAGCTCTGTGACTCTCTAGGCAAGTAACTGAACCTCTGTATGCTTTTAATCCAATGGAGAAGGACACAGCTAACCACCCAGTATCCTTGCTAAGAAAACCCCATAGACAGTGTGGTCCATAGGGCCAGAAGAGTAGGACACAACTAAATGACTGAATAACAACAAGCAACAAGGTGTGATAGAGCGAGGGAGAGATCCAGAGCAAGTATTCTGGTAAAACTTAAGGATTTAAAGAACATTTCCAAGTGGAGAGATCAAGGAAGTCTTAAGGATAGGGGAGTACCCGAGCCAAGTCATGAAAGAAGAATAGGATTTTTTTTATAATACATGTTTTATTTTTATTTTTTCCAGATTACATGTAAATAGAATTTTAATAAAGAAAATTAATAAATTTGCCATCCGCTTTATTTTCTCCCTCCCTTCTCCTTCTCCCTCTTCCCCAAGAAGGTAGATCAAATGATAAAGGTTGTATCTCTGTTTTCATGCAATCCATATTCCCATGTTCATCAAATTGTGAAAAAAGGCATGTATCACTTACACTAGGAGAAAATTCATAAAGGAAATAAAGAATGGTATGCTTTGATCTTTGTTTATACTTGTCAGTTCCTTCTATGGTAGTGCTTAATCTTTTTTGTCATTAGGCCCTTGGAGTTGTCCTGGATCCTTGCATTGCTCATAATAATTGAGAATAGGATTCTGAAAGACAAAGATGAAGAAAGAATATATTCCAGGCATGGGGGATATCCTCAGTGAAAAGCAGGAAAGCAAGAGATGGCTTGCAGAATTTGGAGAAAAGGTAGTAAGTCGTCCAGTCGGCCTGGAATATATATAGTTCTTAAAGGGGAATAATGTTAAATAAACCCACAGAGATAGATTGGAACTATACGGTAGAGGGCTCTCTGTGCCAGGCTGACAAGTTTAGTATCTTATCCCATGGCAACAGTCAGGAGAATGATGTGATCAGATCTATGAATTAGAAGCGATCGATCATTTTGGCTGCAATGGGAAGGACAGAAGGCAGAGAGACCACTAAGGTGGCAATAGGTAATGAGGGTGGTGGCAGCGAGAGTGGAGAGACAGGGAAGGAGATGAGACATGCCTTGGAAGCAGAATTAATAGACTTTGATAACTGATTAGAAGTGAGAGTTACAGAAGAAAGTGTCAACGATGACTCTTTGTTTATGACTCTGGGTTACAGGGAGGATGCTAGTGCCGTCAACCGAAATAGAAATGAATTGCCCTCTCTCTTTCTTTCACTCTCTCTTCTATTTCCCTCTGATCTTTAATTATTGTAGTTTCCCCTTAGAAGGTGCAATATTGTATGCATCTGTAGTTAGAAGATTTTTAGAGGTACAAGATGATTATGTCAAATTATCCATTGGGGAGATGAATCTCCCAAAGGACCACAGGGGGGATTGTGAAGATGGGATTAATTCTCCCTTGCCAACTTTTAGATTTAATCACCAGAAAGGTATATACCCCCACATGTCCTTAAGTGAAAGGAGGTCCACAACCCATGTGCTAAACTGGGTGACAACTCAGAAATGACTTGACAGTTCTAAGAAAATTCTAAAACTATGAATTGGTCCATGTAAAATGGAAGGAAGGCACAGGAAGTGATGCAAAGAAGGGTCTTTAAAAGTAGTTGTAACTTCCTGTGACCAGGACTTTCTCCTTTGAACTTAGCTTTGGAGAGCTCTGTCTTGGCACCTCCGACTGCTCTTGGATCTTTCTTTAGGGTTACCACATGGGTGAGTGAAAAGGCTGACTCCTTTCTTGGCTCTTGGAGGTGTTTGTTTTAAATTCAGGGAAGTGTCTAGCAGGCTCCCTATGGACATGTGGGAGACTTTGAGACTACATTACCCATGATTCCAATGGGTCTTAGGGCGTGGGGACGTCAAAGGTCCCCACGCAGGGGGCAATTTAAATTCAGAGGAGGGCCAAAAGAATGCCTCTTGATCTTCCTGAGGAACTGACTGACGCCGGGAGAGGATGGGCTCTGGCGGTAAATCTAAAAGCTAGGCAGGCACGGTCATATATATATTTTACCAACATGGCCATGGCTTTAATTAAACTATTAATTTCTCTTATTATATCAGTCTTTATCATTTTTAATCCTAATAGAGGGACTAGTGTCCAGTGTCCATCTTGGAGGAGGAGGCCGTATGGCTGGAGTCCTTGCTTAATTTACCTTTAGGCCCTCCAGCTGGGGCTTCTGGAGCCCTGCCAGAATAAAACTAGGGCCAGAGGAAATAGTCTAGCCCAGTGATGGGCAAACTACAGCCCACTGGCCAGATGCGGCCCTCTGAAATGTTCTATCCGGCCACAGGATATTATTCCTAATCTGAAGAATACAATGAGTAGGATAAAATACAATGAAACTTCGAAAGAGTTGCCTTAGAATCAGATGGACAGATGAGCATTTCCTTTTCTTTGGCCCCCTCTTTAAAAAGTTTGCCCATCACTGGTCTAGCTCGTTAAGCTAGATTTCTTATTCTGCCCTCTTTCTCATTTCTCTAATTTCCCTCTATTTTATAAACTGCTATAAAAGTAATTTTGACTTGAGATATATTAATTTCAGTGACCACACTCTCATATATTTAGTTCAACCTTAATTTTTAACCTTCACATTTGAAAACTAGTTTAGTTTTGTCAATAATATTTATTAAACATCTGCCATGTTCCAGGTACTGTGTTCATACAGATAACAAAAGTTTCTGCTTAGACTCACAGTCTAATGGGGGAGACAACATTCAAACAACTATGTACAATCAAGCTGTATACAGGATAAATGGGAAATAATCAAGTAAGGAAGGCATTAGAATTGAAAGTTATCCAGGAAGGCTTCTTGAAGAAGCTGGCATTTATTTGAGGCTTGAAGGAGATTGGGGAATCTAGAGGTGAAGATGAGGAGGGATAGAATTCCAGGGAAGGGGGACAGTCAGGGAGAATACTCATCTGGGAGATGGAATGTCTTGTTTGAGGAATAGCCAAGAGGCCATTGCCACAGGATTCAGGTTAAGGGTGGAAGTAGAGGCCATGTTGAGTGAAAGAAGACTGGAAAGGTAGGAAGGACCAGGTTATGGAGGGTCTTATAAAGAGGAGATTTTATATTTGATCCTGGAGGTAAAAGAGTACTGGTGGAGTTTATTGAATAGGGAGATATGACCTGGTCAGGCTTGTACTTTAGGAAAATCAATTGGAGAGTTGAGTGGATAGACTTTCAGTGGGGAGAGAATTGAGGCAGGGTTACCAACCAATAGGCTGCTGTAATAGTCCAGACATGAAATAAGACATATGAGGTGCTGTGGGATATTTAGTAAAGATATCCAATGGGTAGTTGAATACATATAAATATGTGTCTGTATGTATATATATGCACATATATACACATATGTATACATATGTATGTATGTATATGCATGCACTATTGTTTTCCCTCTTGATTATCTCCAAACATATCTTATTTGTATACCTGATTGTTTGAATATTTAAATACTATCTTTCCATTAGACTGTGAGCTCCTTGAGAAAAGAGACTTATTTTTTTTTTAAGTTAGCCAAAGAGATTAATTTAGCCATAAAGAAGTATTCTACAAAGACAGACAATGAGAAACCCTTGGTTTGATTCAGTTGAACAAAATTCTAGTTGTAATCCACCAATGAAACATCTGAGAGGACCCAGGCAATAAGGCAGTGATATCAAGTCCTCTGAGTAAACTATGTTTTAAAGAATGGCTCAATAACTTTTAAGGAAAAACTAGCTAACCTGTTTAGTGGAAGGGTTAGGATATCACTCCTACCACAAGCAGCATATTATTTATATGGATTATAGGATATTGAACTTTCTCTTGATAAAGCCATAATGTTTCATTGAAAGGGTGATTATAAAATGGAAGAAAAAATGCTATATGCCTGATATGTGTGTGATGTATATGCATATGTAAGTATATATTTGTGAGTCATTTCCAAAGAAGTCAGTATTTAGTGAATCAGAAAGTAACATTTCCTAAATATACCTAATGCTGTCAGATCCATGAGCAAATACTGAAGCATCATCAAAGGAGTTAGCTTCTATTCACCAGTTCATTTTTCCAGAGAAGACAGCAAAAATATTTTGGGGAAGATCACTCACAAAGTTATCTTCTCTTTCTTTCTCTGAGAACAGTAATTACTGTAATTGTAGGAAGAAGGTACACATTTCTACCTCTCTTTGGAAGAGATACATTTTATTTTCCACTTTTATAACATCTGATTTTCTATCCTATTAGGGACTTCTCAAATTAGCTTTTCTCTTTTTTCCTATGGAGAGAAGATGAGATTCATCAGATTCCAACTATAAAATTCTTGGGGATTGAGAGCCTGAGTCTAGATGCTTTTTCATGGTTTTCAAGTAGTCAGAAAACATGTGACTCCCTGTATCTACACAGAGAATATGAGCTGGAGGTGTTATTGCAACAGATTTTATCTTTAAGGAGATTTTACATATGAGCAGAAACTTAGAGCAAGTCCCCTTTGCTCTTTCTTTTCCCCTCTCTCTCCTCCATCCTATCTTTTCCCTTCCTCTTCTTAACTATTTTTGCTTTTCTTTTTCTTGGATATTCTCTCCTTTTTCTCGCCTTAATTATTTTGAAAATAGGTCGAACTTCTATTTATTCAATGAGTAAAGGTCTCTAGGTAATCCCAGGGAACATTCTCCTTTTGTTATTTTTTCTTTTTATTTTAAAAAATTGAAATGAAAATATTTCTGATCAGCAAGTCTGTTTATTGAAGGGTATAAGGAATAGCTACTAGAATGAAAGGAGTTTGCAAATATCTTGGAGATTAAAGCATACAAATGCACTTTTAGTTTGTTTTCTTAGAGCCCTTTGCATCAGAGGTGGCTTCTTTCACATGATTAGCAAGTTGGAAAGATGAATGGCACTAGACTCCAGAAAGACTGATCAATTGGAATTTACATTTTCTTGGCTTAGTTGTTCAGATCTTGTCAGTTTGTTGGTAGTTCTAATCATTTCTTTTCATCACCTTTTGATCCTTTTCTCCATTTGGCCCATTCTACTTTTCATGGAACTCTTTTCTTCATTGGATTTTTTTTGTCATTTTTTGCAGATGGTCAATTTTACTTTTCATGGAATCCTTTTCTTTATTGGATTTTTTCACTTATTTTCCCAGTAGGTTAATTCTGTTTTTTTTTTTTTATGAAACTTTTTTCCCCATTGGATTTTTGTGCCTCTTTTTCCACTTGATCAATTTTACTTTTTAAGATGTTATTTTCTTTTTGTATTATTTTCATTTCATTTTTTCGTTTTTCTTCCCATTTCTCTTCTATCTGTCTGATTTTTAAATTTCTTTTTGAATTCTTTTAGTGCCTGAGACTAATTCCTATTTTTCTTTGAAGTTTTGCATGCGGTTGTTTGTATCTCATCAACCCCTATTTATTCTGCACCTTGCTCTTTGTCTCCATAGAAATTTTCTATGGTTAAGTTTTTCTTTGGCTATTTGCCTTTTTTACTACCTTTTTTTTTTTTTTTGCCTATAGACTGGGAGTTCTGAAAACTGCTGATTCTGTCTCCTCTACTGATGGCTTGAAGGACTTATAGCACTGGGAGCTATTTTGCCTTAGGGCTAGGGACTTCAGAGGGCCAAGTACTATGGACTATGGAATGATGTCAGGGCTTAGAACTTCAAGGGATGGGTGATTGCTCTACTGTTGACTTGGGTAGGGTCCCTGGATACCAAAGTTTGTCTATGCCCAGATTCAGAATCTGGCACAGTGGGGGAGGGGGCTCATTCCTCTGTATGCAGTTTTACTTCTAGTTCTCCCTTATGTGAAAATTGATTTTCTCTAGGAGTTTTCTGTTTTCTGCAGGAGAGCCCCCTCCCTCTTCTTGTTGTTGGTTTTGAGGCACTATTTTAAGGTTGTTTTGAGAGGATTCTTAGAGTGGTTTCTGTTTTCCCTGCCATCTTTGCTTTTCCTCCTTTAACTACTTCTTGATCCTAGAGTTAGAAGGGACCTCAGAGGCAATCTAGTCCAACTCCTTCATTTCACACATGAAGAAACTGAGCCCGGGGGAGGTGTTTAAGTGACTTGCCCCAATTTATACAAGTGGTAAGTGTCAGAGGCAGAATTTGACATCAGAACCAGTGTTCTTTTCACCCAAATATCGGTTGGATTTCAGACCCTGTCCATGTGGAGGTGCCTATGGTGATTGACTAGAAATGTTTCTGATACCTCAGAGTTAATGTTCTCTTGTTTGATTGAAGACAAAGGGGTATGGAAGCTATGGGAAGTCTGTATTTGCATTATATTTCCCTTTAGTAATTTTATAGGGATCTTCCCTTGTTATGCCTCTGTGGAATACCTTTCCATTTTCTCTAGCTCTGTACTGATCTTACATGGAGGGTGAATAGGGCTTGGAGGGCTTGTTACAGGAAGAGCAACAAAGCTATCTCAAGGGGCCGGGTCTGCACCCCACTGCCCTGGCACACACGTCCCTTCTCCTTCCTCCCTCTCCTATTGGGGCAACCCCACCCAGGCCTCTTTACACTAGACTGCAGCCCCAGCCACAGTCTGTACTCTGGGCTGTCTCTGAAAGGGATGAAGCTCCCATTTTAGCCGGTTGGACTTTTGGGAAATGACTTGGCAGAGAGAGAATGGTTGTTAGGTCATTTTTCCTGAGGGCCTGACTTAATGGCTGCATTTTATATCCTTTTAATTTTGAAACTGTGTTCTTTTAATTCCTAATTAGCAAAGTGATTTTAGATGACCTTTTAAAGGCTCCACAAATTCTTCATTGCATTTTTAAATAACCCTTACCTTCTGTTTTAGGAGCAATACTAATAAGAGTGGTAAGGGCTAGGCAATTGGGATTAACATATCAAACAGGAAGTGTCTGAGGTCAGATCCAAACATCTCTAGGACTGGTTCTCAATCCACCTAGCCACCCAGCTGCCCCTGCTCCACTGTATTTTTTTTAAAACCCTTACCTTCTGTCTTGGAACCCAGTTTCAAGACAGAAGAGTGGTAAGGGCTAGGCAATGGGGGTTAAATGACTTGTCCAGGGTCACACAGCCAGGAAGTGTCAGAGGCCAGATCTGAATGAAGGACCTCCCATCTCTAGACCTGACTCTCAATCCACTGAGCCACTCAGCTGCCCTCTTAACCCTAAATTCGTGCTGATTTCTAGCCCAGCTGCCTTCTCCATTTCATTTTAACCCTCAGCCTGATCAGTGAACTAGTCTATCTTAGGCCTGGTCTAGAGTAACTCTGTGATAGAATTTAATGCCATGTGAAAAATGGGAATTCAGATAGCCTTCAGAAAATTGAGTTTAAACTTGTCCACAAGCCATTCTTTCCCATGCTTGGTTTGAAATGGCTCTCGCTGGGCTGTAATAATCCAAGGTGAGGGGTAGGGAAGAGGTTCAGATCAATAGGGCTATTAAGATTCCAACTGCAGATCAAAGTCCTGTTGGGAAAGCTGCCGATGGTGTTAGGTCTCTCAGCAGACAGCTGGGCTGGAACGTTAGCAGAGACCTTTTTAACTCTTGCTGGATTCATTTCAGTTTAGCCCTAACACTGTCACCAAATTCCTGCGATGTTGGCAGTGATGAGGTGGTGACCAAGTTCCACACATGTGGGACACAGATTCATTCCCTCCTTCAGCCAACAAGCATTAAATTCCTACTGTGCACACTAGGCTGTGTTAGATTCTGGGAGATAGATAAGGATCAATCCTTGTGGAAAAAGAATATATTCCTATTTTTATATTTACACTTATATTTATCATTATAATATATAACAACTATATATTATATAATTGTGAATAATCATTGTGTATTTATTATACATAATCTATTTATATATGTTTATAAAAATACATCTTTTAAATATAAGTATTTTCGCAACATCCCCAAATTCATTGGAAGAACCATAACAATAACTCATTCTTATGTAACTCACCCTTGTGTACCCTTTAAAGTGACCAGAACATTTGCCTCATGGCAACTCTGTGAGATAGGTAATATGTTGTTGTTCCTATTTTACACATGGAGAAACTGAGGCCCAGTGAGGTCACTCAGGGAATGTTAGAGCTGAGACAGGAATCTGGGCTCCCCCATCCTAGCACATGTGCCCTATTAACATGAAAGACCCTGAACATGGGTAAGAGGGGCTCTTGTGGCCCAGCCTGGACGCCTTCTTCTTTTCTCCAGCATCTCCTGAGGAATCCTACACTGGACGTGGTCCCAGCTGTCAGCTCAGTGTGAACCACAAGAGAAGAGCTGCCTTACCCCCAGGCCAGGACGTGGGCTCTTCTCCCGGCCTCCTCCCTCCCTTTGGGAATTCTTAATAGAATAATCTGCTTCCCACAAGCAGGTGAGTCGTTCCAAAGGGATCATCATCGTTATCATCATCACCACCATAGTCGTTCATTTCAAATCACATCACAGTTTGCAAAACACTTTATAAATCTTATCCCGTTTGATTATCACTGAGAGTCCAGGGAGGTAGGTGCTATTGACATCCCCACTCTATAGATGAGGAAACTGAGGCACTGCCCTTTGTGGTCATGCAGCCACAAAGTTCTGAGGTGGGATTTGAACCCAGATCTTCCCAGCTGCCTGCAGGGAAAGATAGTTTCTCTATATGCCCAGTCTTTTCATGCTGGCACTCATGCCCTCCCCGGTGGCTTCTCTCAGAATGGGGAAGAGTAGAATATTTAGTGGTGAAAACGTGCCATCGCCATTATCAGTGGCCATTTGTCACCTTCTCTGCCTGACATGCAATTTATTTTATCAGTACCTTTTGATTTCCCATTTTCTTATCATTCGGATGTTCTTTTTCTCTGCGTGAGGGAGCATAGACCAGGATCATAGACTTAGAGCAGGAAGGACCATAGAGGCTTGTCCAGCCCCACTCCCCCTCATTTTAGAGTTGGGGAAACTAAGACCCAGACTGTCTCATTGACATGTCCCAAAAGGTAATGAAACAGAATTTGAACCCGATGCTTCTGACTCCAAAACTATTGTTCTTGATGTTTAGGGACTTTATGGGGTTGATTCTTTTGGCTGTTGCCTCCTGCCCAAATAGCTCACTAGAACAAGGAGTAATTGGGGGACACTATGTTCAAGAGAACTTTTTTGAAAATCAATAAAGCAAAAATGTAAAAAAAAAAAATCAAGTCTGCTTAGGGTTATGATACTTTTTTGGAAGAAGTGGTCAGATAAGTAGGAGGAGAGCCACGAGAGGGAGGTTTCCTCAACACCTAGAGAGGGAGAGACTCCAGAGAGGTCAAGGAGAATGAGGACTCAGCAAAGTGTAAGAAGGAGATTAAGGTATTTTATAGATATATAATTAAAGTGTGGCCGCCAGGAATCAACAATTCAGGTTGATTCCGTAATTAAATCAGACCCAAGTAAGCATCAGGTTAAGGCAGTTTATTTACAATTAGGAAGGTAAAAGGTAGGGAAATAGAGAGAGGGTGAGGCTAGTCCAGGCCTGCAGAGGCCTGGACGGAGAGAGAAGGTTAAAAGGCTAAATAAATGAAGCTGCAAGCCACAAGGCCCAGCAACCAGATAGGCTAGAGCCTACTTAAAGGTAGAGTTTGGAAGAGGCCCAGGTAGGCCAAGGAAGTCAGCCTAACTTACCCACGTGACCATTCAGAGTAGAAGCTGCCTGAGGTCTCCTCAGAGAACCTTCAGCACCAAGTTCAAAGCAGGAACTCCCTCAACAGGAAGTAACCAACATACTTGAAGAGATAGTGTCTCTCATCACTTCCTGTGGGTCCACCTCTAAATCAAGTGGACAAATGGCAGCCTCTACACTGATTTGGGCTGCCCAAAGGGCAGTCCCTTGTTCTTGATTTGTTACTTATTGCCACGTGTGGGTAACTAGGCTCCCCTCCCCGCTAAGGGAGGTGGGGATGACATCATCTCTATGCCTAGGGTAGTGGAGTTTGACTATGAATGGGCTAGAGCTAATTCTTTTTACACAAAAGGCAATTGGATTTTATGCCTAAGAGATCATTGGTTACCAGGAAGAAAGAAGTGTCAGTGGAATGAAGGGGTTAAAAACCAGATTATAAAGGCTAACAAGTTGTTGGACCCTAGGTTGGACTCCTGCCATAAGAGGCTGATAGTGAAAGGATGAGGTAAATTAAAATTTGGAAATAATTTGTAGTTTTCCAGTTATATGCTCCCTTTGGAATAATGTTCTGATCAGATTATTATTTTAATATGGATAGCATCTAGGTATAGATTTCCCACCTAATATTCACCAGATCATGCTGTAGTACAGAGGCTGGCAAACACTGTACTCCCTGACCCCATCCTAAGAATAAATTTTTTACATTTTTAAATGTAATAAAATTTTATTTACCAGTATTAAAAACAAAACAAAACATTCTTCACTGGAGAGTAGATAAAAACTGATTTGGCCCCTGGCACCATTTAGTTGTCTATCCTTGCATGTAGTCAATGCCACATTTGTTTAGGGCTTCCCTTTCTCTGGACTTGGCATCCATAAATAGCTGTAGACTTCTGTGAGAGTTTCTCAGCCTCAGGTTTCTTGAGAGCCCAGGGAAAATCTCACTTTATCAGCAGGATCCTGTGAATGGAAGTCAGATAAACAAGTAGCCAAGCTGAAAGGAAAATACATTTATTAATGCAACAAGACAGACTGCTGGCTGGTGGCAACTTCAGCTTCTTAGAATAGAGATTTAGGCTCATTTAGAATAAATAGCCAATCAGCAGCATTCCACAGAGAAAAGAAGTTGGGGATGGGGAAAAATATACAAGTCTTGGGGGTCACAGGCCAGGTTTATTCCTTTGAGATTTTTTTTTTTGGTGGTGTATTTTATTAGAATTCCTTGTGTTGTCAGCATCTCTCTAAAATAGTGGAGGCTTATTTTTAAAATAATGAACTCTCTTTCATTCTGCTGTTGCTAGTAAAGAGGAGAGCCCACAACTCTGTTCCCTTAAGTTCAGTGGTTACTTTATTTAAGGAGATATTTTTCCCAAACTCACAGCATTCAAATTCCTCCTCTTCCTTCACAATACCAGTTAGCCCACCTTGGGGATCTTCTCTGGAAGATATTGATAGGGATGTGGAAGTAGTCATCATCCTACTGTTTGAATTGTTTGGGAGAGGAAAAAAATCCTCTTTCCATAGTTTTCGTCCTGTATCTGAAAGTCTTTTATTACCTCTCTGCCTTCTGTATTCCTCTCTAAAGCAGCAAGCAGAAGAGGTTGGGCTTAATGTTCGGTGTTCTGCCATATGGCTGATGTGTTTGTGTGTGTTAAGTACCACACATAAGAATCGGTTTAACAAAGCATCTTTCCAGAAAACTTCTATGAATGTGTACTTACCCTGGGGAGAGATTTGGGGATTTAACATTTTCTTTATCCATTAATTGCAGAGAATCTCATTGCTTTTTGAAGCTTAATTCTCTCCTTGATTGATTGCTCTAAGACAGCTTGATTTATTACCATTACTTTCACAGAATTTTCCTTTACTTCATGTTAGGTTGTTCTAATGAAAGCAAAGCACCAAGAAGCTTTAGTAAGAAATAATTTAGCCCTAATGAAACTCTGTAAATGAGAATAAAGAACACTAAAAAAGCAGGAACCAGAATTGCCTAATGATATGTCAGTCTCAGCATCTCCTGCCATGCCACCATTTAGGGCCAGCTTGAATCCATCATTGTTAGAAAGGTAAATATTTTGAGTAATCCCAATTTATACCACAGGATTATAAGAGAGATTTTACCGTGAAATTTGTGATTCTTTTCAGATATCAATGCACTACACAATCTAAGACAATTTTTAAAAAATTTGAGTCACATCACAGGCCCAGAGGGTTCATTAAAATATTGCCAGCTGAGGTGATTTGCCATAGGTCAGGATGCCAATTCTATGCAACTCTGAGTAAATTGCTCAGCCCCTGCAGGACTCTGTCTCTTTATTCATAAAATAAAAATAAAGTTGCTCAGCCCCTACAAAAGTCAGTTTCTTCAGTCATAAAAGGGAGCATCTAGTTAAGATGGTGAAGCCATTCTGACTTCAGGTCTTGAAACAGATGTCCTGAATTAAAATCAAAGGGAGCTGACGCCAAGAAGAACACTGCTCTGTTACATCTGAAAAACAGAGCTAGTTCCCAATAGGTCACTGCAGAGGAAGACAATTTTAGGCATTATGGACACTTGGGTCCCTCAAAGCCACAAGAAAGAAATAGGGTCACAACAATGATCAGGCAGGCAGTTGTGCTGGGGGGCCTTGGAGGAGCCCTGAAACTCCATAGTTTTACATATCTCATTGGGACAAAGCCAGTTCTTTATGGGATGTTGTATAAAGAAAAGAAGGAAGAGACAAGCTAAGACTAGCAGTTGTATTGGGCCATCAGGAGCCTGAGACATAAGCCAGGCACTTCAAGGGAGAGAGAGCAATAGAACTTAATCTCATCCAACCCATCCAGAACTGCAGAGACAATGCCATCTAGAAATTTAGAGACAAAAGACTAAACATGACTAGCTCAAACCCATTCAGGAATATAGGAGAAGAGGGAGCCTGGCCCAGACCCAAAGTCCTAAGAGAGTAGTGACTCCACAAAAAGGCAATTATGGAGAGAAAAATTGATTTGGCCTCAAGGACTCCAAGATTGGTGGGAAGAAATGAAGCAAAAGGAAAAAAAAATAACATTAGACTTTCTGTTTAAAAAATGGAAAGATAATAGACTAGAAGTTGGAAAATTTTACCAAGTAGTACTCTCAGAAAACCAAAGTAGAGAAAACAAAACACAATGATTCCATGAGGCAAGAAGAAATATTAGAACAAAGTCAATTACCCAGATATTCAAATATGATTTTGATTCAGGAGATCCTTCCAGAAAATAGAGACTGCAGTTTCATAAAGACCAGTCTCTGATTGTTGTCTGTCTATGTTCTCCTCGAAGTTGACCATGGTGGGTGTAGCCAATATGCTATAGACCTTTATCACTTTCTCCCAACATCATTGGGAGTTCTGTATGTCACTTAGGTTGTCCACTTATCATTCTTTTTTCTTGCCTTATCTTCTCTTCCAGTTCTACATTTGTTGATGATGTCCTTTATTCTTATCCTTTGGAGCTTTTATTTAAAACAAGATCTTTCAACAAAATCAACAAGTTTTACAACAGAATCTGACCCAGGGACTTCATAGCCCTGGGTTCAGCATCCAACAGTTTCCGAGTCAGAGGGAGACCCCCAAGGTCCCTTTGAATCTCTGTACCTAGAAACTTCTTCATTTCAAATATTGTTTAAACTTATAATACTTTAGGCAAGATTATTCAGGGTTACCTTCACTCTCCTACTCCCAATTTACTTACCCATCAATTTACCAAATAAACCCAGTTTAATCTCTAAGCCTTTAGTTCATTTAAAAGTGAACAACTTACTTTTGAACACAACATCACTGATAACATAGTCATATCCTAGTAATAACTTGGATAAACATATTCAAATCAAGCTAGTGCTAATCTTATAAATATAACCAAAGGTTTCAGGAAATCAACATTTACTTCCTGGTTACCTTCTAACCAATGAGAGCCAGAAACTGGTTTCTAAGGCTTTGTGGTTAGCTTAAGAATTCTCACTCTTAAAGGAAGCTTAACCTGGCTGGTGTGGGAAACAAATCTTTAGTCCCATATCAAGCTGTGCTATTGGGCTTCTCCTGAGTTATCCTTGTTACCATCTTACCCCTTACTGATCATAACACTGTCCATTGACTTCTAGGAGATACTCATTTTTAGTTCTTTGAAAACACTGTTGTTCCATGACTCACTGACATATGATAGCATCTGCAAAATGTATTACTGAAAAAGATGGGCTTTTGCCTCCATGGGATGCAAGGAGTCGGTAAAAAAAGCTTTGTAACTTGCCAAAAGCAATCCAGCCTTCTCTCCTCCTTTCTAACTTTGGGCCCTGTTTATCTGTACTGTTTGTCTCAGATTCACATACTGTTTAACAAACTCTGTAGGGCGTCCATCCAAATGCATGTCAAAATCTAGGCTTATAGACATTGTTCATTGCCTCTTTCTTAAATGGATGGACATATAGATCAAACTCCTTTGAGTGGTTGCAAACATCTCAGAGACTCAGCAACATCTTAGATCTTGAGATAATTGACATAATGTCATTTGCACACAGGACCAAATGGAAGACCTTACTATCTATCCAAAGAGAATCCTTCTGCTCTGGACCCTGTAATGTATCTCCATCATCCCAGTGGCAAATACCTTTGGCTAGCATACATATTGTTTTATTCAGAACCTGATGCTGATATTATCAGAGTCACTGAACAGAGTGATTTTTATCATTAGATTTTTCCAAGAAACCCTGAATGATGTTGCTATATGGAGGGAAGACACCTCACTATAAAAGAATTTATAAGGTATCAGTGATCAATATATCTGAGATAGAAAATTTGTTCAAGAGAGAAAGCAGAATACAACTATTTGTCGTTTACCAGAAACACAGTTAAATTCAGATTCACACATTTAAAGCAAGGGGCTAGAACAAAATTGTCTATTATGCCTTGGGTAAATTTAAATATGCCCCACTTGGGAATGGGGGGACCACCAGGCTGCCTAAAGTGGGGTGAAAGGTTGAAAATTGAAGAGTTCAAAATTTCTGTGTAAATCAACCATGGGAATTAGGTCCATGAGTGACTGCTGCACTTTAATCCACGGCCAGATAGAGATTCAGTCTCAAATAAGCAAGCAAGTAAATATGTTTGAATATTTACAAAAGTATAAAATAGCATTAATAGAATAAGAATTAGATAATTTAAATAACTTAATCACAGGAAAAAGAAATTAAATATTCATAAAGAAACTCCTAAGGAAAAAGGTTGAGGACCAGATGGATTTACAAGTGAATTCTATTTCAAAGAACAAAAAACAGAAAAGCATAATTATATCAACAGATGCAAAAAAATCTTCTGATAAAATACCCTTTTATGTTAAAAACAATAAAAAGAACAGAATAAAAAACTTTCCTAAGCTTGCAAATAATATTTAAAACTAAGATTATTGTTATCATTAATGGGAAAATACTAGAAGTCTTCCAAAAAAGATCATGTCCATTGTCTCTATTGTTCTTTAATATAGTTCTAAATATGGCAATAAGATAACAAAAAGAAATTGAAAGAATAAATATAAGCAATAAAGAAACAAGATTCTAGGCTTTGGAGATGATTAGGATGGTTTAGAGCAATGATTCCCAAAGTGGGCGCTACCGCCCCCTGGTGGATGCTACAGTGATCCAGGGGGATAGTAATGGCCACACTTTTTTTGTATTACATTCTATTCAGAGTTCAATAAATAGTTTCATAATTTCCAGGGGGCGCTAAGTAATATTTTTTCTGGAAAGGGGGCGGTAGGCCAAAAAAGTTTGGGAACCACTGGTTTGAGAATTCTAGAGAGTCACCTAAAATTAACTGAAACAATTTCAGCAAAGTAAAAAGACAAAATAAAGCCATAAAAATCATCAGTGTTTTTATATTTGCAACAAGATGCAACAGGAAGAGATAAAAGAGAAAGTTCTTTTAAAACAATTACAGAATGTTTCAAATATCTGCCTGTCTACTTATTAAGATCCACACAGGAATTATATGTATTCAACTACAACATGCTCTTTTCAGAAATAGGCAGGCTGAAATAATTGAAGAATTAAGTGCTCATGATTGGGCTATACCAGTTTGACCTAGATGAAAATCCAGCAAAGGAGTCTGAGAAGGAGTTCAGTAGGTAAGAGGAGGAACAAGAGAGAATGGCATCCTGAAAACTTGGAGAAAAGAGAGTATCAAGGAAGAGAGGGTGATCAACAGTGTCAAAGGCTGCAGGGGTCAAAGAGAGTAAGGATTGAAAAAAAGTCATTGAATTTGGCAATTCCAAGGTCATTAATACATTTTGAATACAGTTTCAGCAAAAGATTGTAAGGAATTAAGAAGAAAGTAAGAATGAAAAATGTGAAGGCACTTATTGTAGATGGTTTTTTCACAGAGTTTATTCACAAAAGATAGAAGAAATTCAGACAATATTTAAAGATGGAAGGATCAAATGGGGGATTTTTGAGACTTAGAGAGACAGGGTTATGTTCATAAGCAATAGGGAAGGAGCCAGTGGGGTGGGGTGGGGTGATGAATTGAAAATAAGTGCTGGAATTTAAATGAATCCATTTGGGAGAAATTGAATTTAGACCACTATTCTCATATAATATATCACAAAAGCTCCAAATGGATTGTAAACCTTGCTCCCTCCCCTTCAAAAATAACCAATTAATAGTTACCTAAGAGATTTTACTTCGGCAAACATGAAGAAACAAAGTCAGATTGTTCTGAACGCTTTCAGTTCTACGTGGAACAGCTTCACATTTTTAGATATTTAAAGGGAAAATAGATTAAGCAAGAGTGGGAAAATGTCAAGGATGTTATAACATTTTGTAGTTTCTAGGTTTAGAATCTCAAACTGTGATCTCTGTTTTACATGCTAAAATATTTTAAATTATATGTGTCCTTGTAATGTCATAAGAATGTGCTCTTATGGTAGTTCTAATTATCAAGTTTTCTCCAAGATGGAAATGGTCATGTTCTTCCTCTTCCATAACTATTTGTAATAAGTCATATATAAATTAAAAGAGCATGGAGAAGATTGCTTTCACAACTATAGATAGGGAAAGTGTTTCTGACCTGGCAAGAGATAGGTGGCCATAAAAGATAAAAAGAAAAATTTTGATGAGATAAAATTGAAACAATTTTACATAAACAAAACCAATGGAGTTATAATTATAAGGGGGAAAGTGAATTGGAAAACAATTGTTAGAAATTCTGTGATGAAGATGTTTTTTATACACACACACGTATATTACTGTGTGACCTTGGGCAGGTCACTTAACTGTTACCCTGAGTTTTCTTAATTGTAAAATGGGGATAATGAAATAAAAGTACTTACTTCTGATTGTTGTGAAGATCAAATGAAATATCTGTAAAAGTGCTCAGCACAATGTCTGCCACATAGTAACATTTATATAAGGGTTTCCTAACTCTTATAGATAGTTGGCATTGATTACCAATACTGGTGTCCTGTGTGGACAGGCTGTTGGTTTGACTGTTGAGAAAGATGGCTTCTGAGAGCAATCCAAAGAATTCTGGCTCAGGTTCAAAAATATGATTTTATTATGGATAAAAATACTAAAGGAAGGAATAGTAAAAGGAAACAGGTAGAAAGGAAATTCTTACAATATATAAATCCCTAAACTAATAAATCTTACTAAAACTGCCCAACCAAACCTGATCCATGAGGATCGTCATCTTCCTCAGAGTTGAGACTAATCTCTCTTCCTAATTTATCTAAAACCCCATAATACTTATCTAACTGTCCTATCCTAAATTATAAATGAGAGAAATAGATTAAGTTTCTCTTCCTTTCTGTCTGGATGAAAAATACAGATTAGAATCTCCATAGCCTTTCTCTACTAGCACAGCAATCCTGCTTGGCTTGCACTGGCATTGTACCCAACAATCTCCTTCACTTGTTCAGCCTGATAGATGAATTTTATTTTATTTTAAACTCTTACCTTCCATTTTGGAATCAATACTATGTATTGGGCTAGGCAATGGGGGTCAAGTGACTTGCCCAGGGTCACACAGCTGGGAAGTGTCTGAGGCAAGATTTGAACCTAGGACCTCCCATCTTTAGGCCTAACTCTCAATCCACTGAGCCACCCAGATGCCCCCTAACAGATGAATTTTAGATGTGAAAAACTGAGATTTTTTCCAATCTCACCAAGCAACTCTAAGGACTTCCTTTCGGAACCGGATTAGCCCCAGAGTGAGTCTGTTGGATTAACTGCCTCTCAAAGCACCTTGGGAAAATTCTCTTTTACCCATAATCCATCTTTGAGATTCTATTCAGATTTAAAGAAAGCCAATTTATAATTCTCTCATATATCTCCCAATACTACTTAACTCTTTTTCCTAATAAACTCTTATTTAATTACCAAATATTTCTCTACAGTAGTTATTATATAAATACTATCTATTATTTATTATTATTATTATTTGTGTGTATTAAGGCAATTAATTGTTACAAATATATGAGGAAAGGAGCCATTCCCTGATAGATAAATGATTAAAGAATGTGAACAGGTAGTTCTCAAAAAAAAGGAAAAATCCAAGCTATCAACAACCCTAAAAATGTTTTAAATCACTAATCACAGTAAAAATGGAAACTAAAAGAATGTGAGGTTCCACCTTGCATCAGTCAAGTTGGCAGAGATGCCATTTAACCAATACATATTCATTAAGCACCAAGTATAGTGCCTATACTTGTTCAAGCACAAAGAATGAAACAGTCCCTGTTTGCAGGGAGCTTGTATTTGTTACTCGAACCTCAAATTCCATTTGTATAAGACTGTCCTCATTGGCGGAGATTGGTGTCAGAGCCTGACTGAGGGCTGGAGGGGGTGAGAACTTGGGAAAGAAGAGATCTTGTTCCTCTGGCTCCCAGCTTCAAGAGAAGACCCCCAGATTCCTTTCAGGTAAAGTACTCTGAAAGGAGAGCAAGTCTCTGGGAAGAAGCCACCATGTAGAACTGGGCTTCTTTGTCAATACATATTACAAAGTAACTGGATACAGCGTAGTTTGGGAGCATAATGACATTTCTTGTGTCTGCAGAAAGACTCCCACCAAGGCACTATTGGTGAAGCTATGAATTTGCCTACCGGTTGTAGGAATGAAAAAATAAAAACCTGCAACCCATGCCTACTCTTTGACCCAGCCATAACTTTACTAGGCTTATGTTCCTTAAGCCAAAGACAGAAAGAGAAAAGTTTCACATGTTCAAAAAATATCTTTAGTTGCATTTTTTGTTGTAGCAAAGAACTAAAAATAAAATGAGTGTTTATCACCAGATCCCTAATCAAGATAAGATATATGAATATAAAGGAATATTATTGCAATATAAGAAAAAGATTCAGAGAAACTTGAGAAAATTTATGTCAACTAAAACAGAATGAAGTGAACAAGAATAGGAGAGTAATTTATACAATAACTCCAGTATTGTAAAGAAGAGCATCTTCAGATCTCTGATCAATGCAGTTACCAATATGATTCCAGAGGACTGATCAGGATGAAGTATGCTTGTTCTCCCTTCTTAGGCACATGATAAACTGCAAGTGCAGGACCAGACATGACCAATGTGTAGATTTGCTTTTGTGTGACAATACTTATGTGTTTCTGGAGAGGATGTCTGTTTTTTGTAGGGAAGAGCTGTGGGTGGGGAGAGGAGTGTATGGAATACTAGAAGTAATACCAAAAGGAAAAGAAAAGTAATTTTCAATCAAACATTAAAAAATACACAAAGGAAAGCAGAAAGTTCAGAAGGAGACATTGATAGTCAGGGCAGTTTTGATGCTCCTGTGTTACATTTAGTACCTACTTTAAAAAAAGGATAATGAGTTGTATGTGATATTGTTTTCATATACAAATTAATGAAATCAGAGGAATTATAATTTGTCTCCCTTGATATGAGGATTAAAGATAGGAAATCCTTTTGAAGATAAGTGGTATGCTAGATATAATACAATTATACTTTTCATGGTCATTCTTGGTTTCTTCTTCTTTGGCTGCTCATTTTCTTTCTTCCTCTACTCACTCATTTTGGGGTTGCTTTTTATTTTTTTTGAGGAGGGAAGGAATTCATTGAATTTTCTTGGGTTACATATGCGAAATATGTTCAGAGCTGTGGGCAGAACTTTTGGGACTCAAATACCTTTTATTTATCCTGTACTGTCTAAATTTTCCTACTTCTGACACCCTCTTAGTTTTTCCCATACATACTAAATATTCCTACATTCCACTAAATCTATGATTTCATTAATGTGGGTCTTCTGTTCATTAATCCATATGATCATGATCCCTTGCCCATCCTGGGCGACTTTTGTTTATGTCCTCCCATTAATTCAGCGCAAGGAGTCCAGCCAAATTCCAACCTTCCTTGCATTTTCTTCCTACTGCATCATTATGGATCCTACACATGAATAATTTGGAAGACTTTAACAATACATTGCCATCCTATTCAATTTTCATGGCTTGTTTGGCTCTACTAGAACATCTTGTTTCATTATAGCCTGATTGAAATGAACATTGATATAAAGATTATAGAATGAAAATTCCTTGAGAGCAAGTTTTTTGGGTTTTTTGTTTTGTTTTGTTTTATCCTTATCTTCTTGGTGCATAGCAGAATTTCCTGCACATAATAGGTGATTTATAAATATTTGTTGAATTTAAATCCTGTAATGAAATCCTGAGGACCTTAGAATATTATCCTCTGGTCTGAACTACAGTTTTTAAAAACCTTCTAAATATGGGCAGCTTGGTAGCTCAGTGGATTGAGAGTCAGGCCTAGAGACGGGAGATCCTGGGTTCAAATCCGGCCTCAGACACTTCCCAGCTGTGTGACCCTGGGCAAGTCACTTGACTCCCATTGCCCACCCTTACCACTCTCCCACCCAGGAGCCAATACACAGAAGTTAAGGGTTTAAAAATGTAAAAACAAACAAAGAACAAAAAAAACCCCTTCTAAATATGATTTTCTTTTGGAATAAAAGACCTTCATCACACCATTCATTAGTATTAAAGGAGTTGGCAAAATGGAATTGAAGCTAGACTGATTTTGCTTTTTTTGACTATTATAGGCCAAACTCGACTCAAGATGGTTTAGTGGTTCAGATTTAGACATGGAATTAAATGAGAAATTGATATAAAAACAATTGCTAAAACTGATGAAAAAATCTGAGTTAATTAAAAAATATTTATTTAACTATAACATGAAAAAGATATTCATTAAGGATATCTATATATCTATATCTATCTATATCTATATCTATATCTATCTATATCTATATCTATATCTCTATATATATATGGATTTGTTTGAGTGCTACTTTTCTGCCTTTGCATTGATATACCAGTCAGAAGCATGTGTAAAATCTGGGATAAGTAGATGCTCCCAATTCTTATGCACTGGCTTTTATACTTAGGCCACAAGAAAGTCAAGTCAGTGGCCTGAGCCCTAATTCTCTGATCCAGTTAAGTTTTGAGAACAGTTTCATTCCTTTTTGGGGAAAAAACTAGCCCAGACTCTAGAGAGACCTTAGTAGATGTTACTCCTTCCACTCCTTCTGTAACTCATTTATTAAAGCAGCAAGGTGACATAGTAGATAAGAATATGGGACTTGGAATTAGGAAGACCTGAATTCAAGTCCTGCTTTAGGCATTTACTAGCTTCGTGATCCTGGGCAAGTTATTTAACCTCCTTGTGCCTTGGTTTCCTCATTTGTAAAAGGATAATAACAACACCTAGTTCCCCAAGATTGTTGGGAAGACAAACTGAAATGATATATGAAGTGCTTTACAAACTTTAAATTATTATAAAAATGACAAATATTATTGTGATTATTTCATTATCATCATAATTATTAATGGGACTATATTCAATTTAAAATGAGTTAAGTAGAAGTTTAAATTACTTATGAATTCCAGTGAATTGTGAACACGTTTACCTCTGTTTATTTGTTTGTACATACTATGCCATCTTTCATAAACAAACCTTTTCACAACCAGTATAGTAAAGCCTTTATCAGGAAGTTTTGATTCCTCTCAAACAGATTGCTTTTAAAGTCTTACAGTCATTTGTTTCTGTCTCTGAGGCATAGAATCCCAGGTTTGAGAGCAAGGCTGCAGATTGACTAGTACAAGGGTTCTTAAACTAATGGGTAGATCTCAGGGGGATACATGTACTTGGATAAGGAAAAAAAGAATCACAACCTTATTTTTGTGAGTCTAGTACTGAAATTTAATGCTTCCTTCAATTATTAAAAACATAGTTATTGATGCAGAGTGAAATAAGTAGAACTAGGAGAACATTGTACACAGCAGCTGCAATATCTCAAGACTCCCTTATCACACTCCAAGATAGAGGATACTGTAGGACTTCTGGACCAAATGGTACCCAGTCAAAGACTTA
The DNA here is from genome assembly GCF_016433145.1 of Gracilinanus agilis. Classification (NCBI taxonomy): domain Eukaryota; kingdom Metazoa; phylum Chordata; class Mammalia; order Didelphimorphia; family Didelphidae; genus Gracilinanus; species Gracilinanus agilis. The sequence goes on from NC_058133.1 coordinate 213,101,158, forward strand.
ATATATGTCTCTTATTACCTAACTTAATAAGAAGGAACATTTTTGTCAGGGGAGAAAATCAAGCTCATTAAATATAAAGCCCAGTTTAGCAACTGGCCTTTTGCTGTCATGAGAAGCCAGCCAGAGAACCTGGGGGGGGGGGTAATATATTCTTATATATTATGTGTTGCCTTTCCATCCAGATCATCCTCAGAGTATTCTTCCTTTCTGAGCTACAGTGTTTTGGGGCCCCAGAGGCAGTCCAGTGGGCTTCCAGTACCAGAAGTGAATTCAGGCAGCTAGCAAATCCTTTTGATTTGGAAAAATTCCCTGTAATTTCTTTTCCTCTCTCATTTGCTGTTTTTATTCCATCTTGACTATCTCCTTTATAAATAAATTGTTGAGCTGCAATTAAACATCACAAGCCAGTTGTGAAAGAAGGGTTTTGAACTCTTTCTTTTCCCTTCCTCAAATCTCTGAGTGGCACAGGCCAGGTTCTAAATAATGATGCTGTGGGGAGGCATGGGGGGATGGCATCTAATTGCCCAGTCTACAAAGGAGCCAGGAAAAATAAATAAGTCTATTATAACCTGCAATGATTTTGCCTTGTGAATAGCAGTGAAAAGATCTGGTATGATGAGGATTGCTATTTACTAAAATAGAGAATTCTTAGGAGCCAAGATAAGATGGAAGTAGACATAGAAGAAGATAACAAAAGAGACCATTGCACTGGGGTAAAAAAGAGGATATTGTTGGGTTATCCATAGAATTCTTTCCAAAATTTAATTCTCATTATTAAGTTTTATCTTTAAAATCTTGCTATGAGTTTTGTACATTCCTTTATTCAATGATTTTTTAAAATTGATTTCCCTTTGAGATGTTAGGTACTAGGGGAAATATACAGAAATATAAATGTAGAGATAGTCCTTGGCCTCCAGGACCTTTTAATATGATATTAATAAATTTATGGTCATTTAGGTGGTGAAGTGGATAGAGTCCTGGGCATGGAGTTAAAAAGACTCATCTTTGTAAGTTCAAGTCTGACCTCAGACACTTCCTTGCTAGCTAAGTCGCTTAACCCCCTTTGCCTCAGTTTTCTCAAAAATGATCTAGAAAAAGAAATGACAAATCATTTTAGTTTCTTTGCCAAGAAAACCCCAAATAGGATTACGAAGAATCAAATGTGATTGAAATGAATTGAACAACAGTGAATATTCATTGTCTTGTCTGTCCCTCATAATTAAATTATCAATGCCCATCTTGGAGTTAATACTGTGTATTGGCTCCAAGGCAGAAGAGTGGTAAGGGCTAGGCAATGGGGGTCAAGTGACTTGCCCAGGGTCACACAGCTGGGAAGTGTCTGAGGCCGCATTTGAACCCAGGACCTTCTGTCTCTAGGCCTGGCTCTCAATCCACTGAGCTACCCAGCTGCCCTTGGCTAGATGTGTTTTGACCAAAATTAAATGGGTTCAATTAAGCTGTCCACACACAATCTCTCAGTCATAATTAAGCGTGTGTGTTTAGCTAAATAACTGTTTCTAGCTATTACATGGAGTGTAGGTAAGTCTTTTTGGAAGAAAAACTTTAACATTCTGTGTTTGGGGCATAAATCTACCAGAGACAGATTTATTGACTGAATTAATTCTAATTCTAAGTATCTCTTTTAGAATAAAAAAGGCAGTCAGAAATCCATCTTTCCTTTGAAAATTTCTAATATAGCCATCTTTGATTTTCAATTTATAGTTTTCAAAATAAAAACAAAATTGAATAATAAAATACAATATAGAGTTCAGGTGAAAGTTCAGCCAATGGTTTTGATTCATCAGACTGAACAATAATTACTTCAGTGTTGTCATTTCCTGGAGAATCATTTATCTTAAACTATTCAGTCCCTTTAAGTGGTAGAGATGGTCAGTGACCTTAATTAGATTAGGGTATTCCAACTCTGTATGGTTACTACTCTAATCCATTTTTCAGGAACTAAAGAGTTCCTTCATAAACTTTGATGAGTTTCCTTTTAGAAAGTGGTCAGTTCTTTCCTGGGAATGAAAAAAAAAAAGATTTCATTGCATTATATTATTTCAGGATTGACAGGTAAAGAAAGTAAAAGGTTGTTTCACTCAGGATGATGTACGTCAGAAATATATAGCCTAAAGAGGTAGTGGAGAGGGGGCAGCTGGGTAGCTAGGTGGATTGAGAGTCAGGCCTAGAAAAGGGAGGTCCTAGGTTCAAATCCGGCCTCGGACACTTCCCAGCTGTGTGACCCTGGGCAAGTCACTTGACCCCCATTGCCCACCCTTACCACTCTTCTACCTAGGAGCCAATACACAAAAGTTAAGGGTTAAAAAAAAATAGGTAATGGAGAAGAATTCCAAATACCCCTCCCCCCTTTTCCCTTCTTTTGTCCAGTATATAATTAATCAGAAACATAATATTTTGCAATTAAATCTAGGATTTTATTTTTTATCTGCTCTTATTTTTTCAGGCTGCGCAAAACTAGTAGTAAAATATATCATTCTAGTTGATCCAAAAATAGGGAGTTCTTTTTTTCTATCCCTTTTCTTTCTATTCTTAAAAATGGCAAAATAGAGCCTACAACAGATTATATTTTTGTTTGTCTTATGTGATTCTCTTTGTGATCCTTGAGACAGTAGGATTTTGAAAGAATACTTGTCTCTTCTTTCCCTTTTAGAATGTCAGTTCTTTATCAATATTTAGCCCCATCCAATTGCTTAAATTAATATTTACCTTTGTAGATATCTCTTGGCTCCTGTATTTGCATTTCTAAGTTTTTATCAAGCTCTGGTTTTTTTTTTTTTTTAAATCAGAAATGCTTGAAAGTCCTTGATTTCATTAAAACTCTATTTCCTTCCCTGTAGGATTATGCTCAGTTTAGAAGGGTGTAGTTTTTTTCATTTTGTTATAGTGGTGGGATTGGTGGTTGTAAAACTTTTTCTTTTGCCTTTTGGATGATCATATTCGAAGACTTCCCTTTTGTTATACTTGTAGTCTTATGTGATCCTGACTATAATTTCTTGGTATTTAAACTCTTTCATTCTATCTGCTTGCAGTACATTTTTCTTTTACTTAAAAGCTCCAGATTTTGCCTGTGATTTTCCTGAGCACTTTCAGCTTGGAGTGCTTTCTGTCTAATGATTCTCGAATTCTTTCTCCTCAACTTGTTTTCCAGATCACTTGTTCTTGGTTTACATTTTTCTCCTATCTCCCGGCCCTCCCCCCATTATTTCTAGGTTTCCTATATTTTTCCCTTTTTTCTATTTTTCCATATTTCCTTTGACTTATGAAGTTATTGAGTTCTGACTACTTTCTTTATTTCAGGTAGTATGTTACTTGGGTATAATTTTATATTTTCTTTTCCAAAATTTATTCTCTTTCTCTTTTTTTTTTAATCTCCTATTTTATTTCGTCTACACAGTCTTAGAGTCTTTATGACCATGTCATTTTTTTCTCTTAGTCTTTGCATGTTCCTGCATGTACTTTCTTCTGGGTTTGCCTCTTGGATTTGCCTCTCATGAACTTATAGTATTTCTTTATCATGTTTAGAGTTTTCTTCTGTTTATACATATTTCCAGCATCAATATTTGAATTAAAATTTTGTTCTAGGGCCACTTTTGTCCCTTTGGCCCTCTTGGATAGGTTGGTAACCTTGTTTTGTTCTTGTCCCCTCTATGGAATGGATGCTGCTTCTTTGGCGATTCTTTTTCACTCCCTCACTTCCTTCATCCTGCTCAGGTTCTTGCTATGGATGCTGGCCTCAGCCCATCTCTGCTTCTTGCTCTTTCTTTGCTTAGAATCAGTTCTGACTGTTGGCTTCCAAGAACTTAGTCTTTGTCTAATTTTAGTCATTAGTCATAGGTCTCCTACAAAGTATTCTGAGGAGGGCAAAGATAGGTCCTGTGTCCCCAGCTCCCTGGGGGGGTCCATGCTCACCCCCCCATTTTATAGGTCAGAGTTAGGTTCTGGTTCTGTTAGGCGTTCCTTATTCATGTGAGCTCTTTCTTGCTTCCCTGATGTAACCCCTGTCCTTGTCCCTCTTAGCTTCTGGCTGTCTTTTTGTGGAGCCCTGGATAGAAGGACCTTCCTTTTGTTTCTCACCAGTTTCTTTATCATTTCTCCATCTAGATTTCTTTTCATATATTTTTTGGGATGTGTGTGTGTGAAAGCTGGGCTTGTCTATAACCTTTCAAGTCATCAGAAGTCCTGGGGAAATGTTTGCATCATCTCTTTCTATTTTGTGTTAGCCATTGTCTACCTTGATAATAATCATGGCCTTAGGGACAGAGAGCAGCTCATGACCTGATGAGGTTAGCCTTTACTTTCATTTGCCATTTGATGTGCCCAGGAAGAGAGTGTATGTCAATGGTATTCGAAGCCCAGCTCCACTTAGTTAATCTTTGCAGTGACCCATATGATATTAAATACCACCCTCAAGCATGTTATCCCTTTGTATTTTACTTCTTTTTTTTTTGTCTTAGTTTCACTCCTTTATAAAGATAGAACAATCTTTAAGAATAAAGGCAGCAAAACCAACTAGAAATATATTAATTGCTTTGTTTGACATGTTTCCTACTAAAAATCTCATGTGCCCAAAGAAGGCCTGAGGTCCCTAGAAGGGGACATTCCCCTCTTCTTCTCTACTCTGGGGTTGATGATCTCATTCCTTTGTTAATACTGAAATCTCCTGAGTGCCCCAAAGCTCCTTATCCTGTCCTGGGACTTTTTTGTTTCCTGTTCTCTTATTTGACTCTTGTTGCCAGGTGATGGGGATGGTGCCTCCAAAAACCAATGCATTAATTAATATTATAATGTTATATCATATATATGATTGAAATAATGATATTAGTTAATATCATTGCCAGTAATTCTCTGCCAGTCAAATCAATTGCCAATCTATCTCCTCATTACACTCAGTCTGTGTTTGTTTTCAATACTGTGCATGGGAAAGAGCTTAGTCATCTGTCTGGTCAAAAAGGCTCAAAATTCACAGGTTAAAGTTTCATCTCCTTGCCCAGTCTTTTATCTTCTGTCTGCTTCAGTTTCCTAATTCATATTCATTTATTTCTAAATGAGGATAATAATAATAGGAATGCTATTTTGAGGATAAAACGAGATATTTATAAAGTGCTTTACAAACATTAAAAATGTCACATAAATGCCACTATAATTATATCAGAGTCATCAGTTAGACTCCCTTTTGTTGTTGTTCAATCATCTAAGAGGGCCAAAGGAGATAGAACCTGGCCCTAGAACAAAGTCCTAATCCAAATATTGATGCTGGAAATATGTGTAAACAGAAGAAAACACAACATGAGGAAGAAAGTTAAGTCATTTTCAGTCATGTCCAACTCTTCTTGACCCCATTTGGGGTTTCCTTGGCAAAGATACTGATGTGGTTTGCCATTTACTTCTTCAGCTCATTTTACAGATAAGGAAAGTGAGGCCAACTTGCCTAGGTCACAGCTAGGAAGTGTCTGAGGGCAAATTTGTACTTGGAAAAATGAATCTTCCTGACTCCAGGCCCTGCCCCTTTATCCATGATACCACATAGCTGCCTAGATCTAGTGAGGTACTAGCTGTATTGATAAGGGGATTATTTCCCTGGTCCTCTTTAAGACCCCCTCTTTCTTTCTTTGCTCTAGAGCATGTGAAACATACTCCTTTCTGCCTGTATCTAATTAAACTAGGATGAAACTTTACCCTGCTGCTTTGCTGGCAAATTCAATAATGATGAATTAAGTAGAATATTTGCAGTGCTAATGTGAACAGGGTTTAAAATAATGTACACAGCTCACTTAATTACATTCCATGTGATTTTCTTCCCCCTTCAAAAAATGTTCTTCCAACATTCAGTCAAATTGCACCAATTTTTCCTTCCTGAAATAGCCCCTGATTTCCTCCCCCTCTTCTTACTGCTGTAATTGACTATTTGTGCTTCTCTGGTTCCATGCTTGGAATATATTTATCCACTTTTTAAAAAATGTTGTTGTTTAGTTTGTCCATCTGCAGCAGACATAGCATTTCCATCACCCTTCCTCCTCTAGCATTCTGCATTACTCTTTCTGCAAAGTCAGAGGATGCTAACCAGAGGGATACTTCTGTACCTTCTGTACCCTGAGACTTCTGCACTAGCTCGTTTTTCCTCCTTACAACTTCCCCTGGTAATTTCTCCTCTTCCTCCTTTTTTTTTTTTTTTTTTTTTAACCCTTACCTTTGGTCTTAGTTTCAATTCTAAGACAGAAGAATGGTAAGGGCTAGCTCATTGGGGTTAGACTTGCCCAGGGTCACATAGCTAGGAGGTGTCTGAGACCAAATTTGAACCCAGGGCCTCCTGACTCCGGGCTTGGTGCTCTATGGACTGTGATGCCTCTCTGCCCCTCCGGGCTAACTTCTTTAGGAATAAGTTGGATAGTGAAGGGAGATAGACAATTAAAAATCTTGTGACTCCAAGGCCAGGCCATTCTTTTCATGTGTAAATCAAGGGAGGAGGCTGGTCAAATTAAGTTAAGCAACATTTACTAAGTGTTTGCTATGTGCCAGGCATTATGCTATGTGCCCAGGATACAAATTCAAACAAAAAGATAGGTGGTCCCTATGCTCTAGGAGCTTCTATTCTAATGAAGGAAGATAATACATAAAAGGAACTAAAAAGTTGATTGAGGATAGGTGCACAGGTGGGGAATATGTTGGTGAAGACTGAAGAATATTAGTCTAGACCTTTCCTCAAAATGAAGAAATTATAAAATAGGATGACAGGGTGTAGAATTACAAAATGACTCTTTTCTTTCTCAGTTGGTCATTTTTGGGCCAACTTTATAGATTTATTTTTAAACCCTTAATAAAAAGTGATACCATAAACAAATTTGGGGAGCACAAAATAGTTCACCTGTCAGACCTGTGGATAAGGGAAAAATTTTAAGTGTAAATAAGACATAGAGGACATTATGAAATGTAATTATGAAATGTAAAATAGATAACTACATTAAAATAAAAAGTTTCTGCACAAACAAAAGCAATGCAACCAAGACTAAAAGGCAAAAAATGAGTAAGAAAAAATCTTTATAGCAAGTCTCTCTGACAAAGGTTTAATTTCTCAAATATATAAAGAATTGAGTTAAATTTATAAGAATACAAAGCATTTCCCAATTGACAGTCAAAGAATATGAACAAGCAATTCTCAGATAAAGAAATCAGATCTGTCTTTGGTCACATAAGAAATGCTCTGGATTACAATTAATTAGAGAAATGCAAATTAAAACAACTCTGAGGTACTACCTCACACCAGTGAGACTTGTCTAATATGATCAAAAAGGAAAATAACAAATGTTAGAAGGAATGTGGAAAAAATAGGAAACAAATACACTGCTGGTAGAACTGTGAACTGATATAGCTATTCTGGAGGGGCAATCTGGAACCATATACAAAGGATCATAAAATTGTGTATCTTTTGCCCCAGCAAGACCACTACTAAGTCTGTATCTCAAAGAGATTAAAGATAGTGGGAAGGAACCTACCTAAACAAAAATATTTCTAGAAGCTCTTTTTGTGGTGGCAAAGAACTGAAAATTGAAGGGATGTCCCATCAGTTGGGGAAAGTGGCTGAGCAAGTAGTGTTATATGCTTGTAATGGAATACTATTGTGCCATAAGCAATGACAAACAACATGATCACCAAAAAAACCCCACAAAAAACAACCCTGGAAAGACTTATATGAAGTGATGCAAAAGCAAATTGAGCAAAATAAAGAGAAAGTTGTATATAGACAATAATATATGATGATCAAATGTGTAGGAATTAGTTATTATCAACAAGGCAAGGATCCAGGACAACTCCAAGAGATTCATGACAAATAAAGGATGTGCACTGCCATAAAAGGAACAGATGGAAACCAAATGCAAATTGAAAAATGCCATTCTTCACTTCATTTCCTCTGTGAAATTTTCTCTAGTTGAAAACAATAAGCATCATCTTTCACAACATGGCAAATGTAGAAATATGTATTCTATAATAATATATATGCAATCTATATCATATTACATTCCTTTTTGGGGAAGGAATGGGGTAGGAGAGAGAGAGAACATGGATTGCAAAATATTAAAAAACATATTGAAAAATTGTATTAACATATAATCTGGAAAATATAAAAATTATTATTAAAAATGTAAAAACCCTTACCTTGAATCTTAGAATCTATGCTAAATATTGGTTCCAAGGCAGAAAATTGGTAAGGGCTTAGGCAATGGGGGTTAATTGATTTGCCTAGAGTCATGCAACTAGGATGTGAACCCAGGTCCTCCTAACTCCAGGCTACCTTTATTAAGTAGGTTTTTTAATGAAGGGCTCCGCTGACATCTTCCAGCTCATCATGGTATATAAAGGTGACTCTGGATTCTATGCCAGTAGAACCTAAGCTGTAACTGGTCCTCCTAAACAGGTAGTGTGGTAGGTAGAACACTGGGTATGGAGTTAGGAAGACCCAAGTTAAAATATGACTTTAGACATTTAGCTTTGTGATCTAAGGCAAGTCATTTAACCTCTGCTTCAATTTTTTAAGTTATAAAACGAGGACAATAATAGCAACTACCTCCTAGGATTGTTGCAGAGATAAAAGAGCTTAGCACAGTGCCTGGCACATAGTAGTTAATACATACTTATTTCCCTTTCCCCCTTACTAAGTATGAAAGGCTTCATTGGTGAATTTTATCTGTTATTTCAGGATAGAACATTCTATATACAGAGATGGAATTATAAATCTTTTGTAGCAGCATTAAAGTATGAATATTAGTAAAGAAAATCTAAGTATCTCTGAAAGTTTTAAATGAGGCAGAAAACATTTTTTATTAGGTTGCTCTTCCTTCATATGAAACCCAAGCAATAAAGTAAGAAGCATAACCCCAAGTGATCCACCATTACCAGAAACTTGCAAGAAAATAGTTGTTTGGTAGTTGTTATGAAACAAAATGAGCATAGTAGTATAATGTTTGATAAAACTAAAGACCTCACCTATGGGGGTAAAAATTCACTATTTAATAAAATCTACTGGAAAAACTAGGAAGTGGTTTGGTAGAAATTAGGATTAGACCAATATGTCACATCATATTCTATAAGAAATATTGAATGGAAACTATTAGAAACGAATTAGAAACTAAACTATAGGAGCAGAGAAGGCAAATGCCTTTCAAAGTAAAGATAGGAGAGGGGTTCTTAACCAAATAAGGTATAGTGAGGATCACAAGTGATAAAATGGACAATTTTGATTGTCTAAAATTGAGAAGCTCCCACACAAATAACTTCAGTATAGAGAAAATTAAAAGGGAAATCATTAATTGGGGAAAATATTTTCAACAGAGTTCTCTGAAAGATATCTCATTTTCAAGATATATTAAGAACTGATTCAAATATATAAGTACAAAAGCTATTCTATAATAGATAAATAGTCAAAAGTTATGACCTGGAGACTCTCAGATGATGAAATCCAAGCTATCCAAGCTAAGCCTTATTCCAAATCACTACTAATAGAAATGCAAATTAAAATAACTGAAATTCTATAGCATGGCAAAGTTAACTAACAAATGAGAAAATGATAGTGGTATGAGGACCTATGGGAGAATAGGCAAACTAATATGCCTTTTTTTCAAAACTGTGTATTGATTTCAGGGCAGAAGAGTGGTAAGGACTAGGCAATGAGGGTTAAGTGAGTTGCCCAGGGTCACAGAGCTAGGAAACTAATACACTCTTGGTGGAGCTCTGAACTAGTTACCATTGTGGAAAGCACTTTGGAATTCTGCTCCCAAAGTCATTAAGATCTGAATACATTTTAACCAGTGCTACAGCTGCTACATATGAACTCTCAAAAGATCCTAGAAAATATAAAATGGCTCATATGTATAAAAAGATTTATAGAAGCTCCTTTTGCTGAAGAAAAGAACTGGAAACAAATACCCATCTATTGAGTAAATGGCTGAATAGATTATTATTTATAAATTAGAATATTATTGCACCATAAGATAAGATGAAAGAGTTAAAGGGTTGGGATTCAGAGAAACCTGGGAAGACTTGAATGAGTGATTCAGAGCTAAATGAGTAGAACAAGGGTGCCAGTTTATACAATAATAGCTACATTGAAAAGGCAATTTTGAAAGACTCATCTAAGCCATGATCAACCATTACTCCAGAGGTATAATGAAGCATGTGTCTCATTTCCTCATAATGTGTAAAAAAGACATATATTTTCAGAAATAGTGTGTAGATTCACTTTGCTGGACTGTGCATATTTATTAATAGGACTTTTTTTTATTGAGATAAGTCTTGGGCGGCAGGGAGAAGGGAGTTGGCAATAGTAATAAATAGTATAATAGTAATAATAGTATAATATAATGGCAATAGTAATAAATAGTAACAAAAATAAGAAGAGGTCTATAAGCTTTTTTTTTCAGATTTAAATATTTTATTTTTTTAGAAAAATTTTCCCTGGTTACATGATTCTTGCTTTTACTTTCCCCTTCACCTCCCCCCCACCATCTAACGCACATTTCCACTGGTTATAACATGTGTGTTTAAACAAGACTTATTTACATATTATTGTATGTATTGGTGTGGTCGTTTCGAGTCTACATCCCCAATCATGTCCGCCTCAACCCATGTGTTCAAGCGGTTGTTTTTCTTCTGTGTTTCCACTCCTGTAGTTCTTCCTCTGAATGTGGGTAGCATTTCTATGAGCTTTTTTAAAAAAATTCACAGAAAAAAGAAAGAAGTTCAAGAGGAAGAATAGACAACCCCGAGAGTTTCAAAGTAACATGTTGAATGTTTTTAAAATCTTTTTTTTTTTTTTAAAGCAAGCTCTATGGAATATAGATTCACAATTTCATATAAAAAGCCCCCTTTTCATTTTTTAGTTTGAATGTGGAAATATTCCTTTTCCTTTGGTGTTTAAATTTTCAGTTAAAAATTTTTTTTTAAATAAACCAGAAAATAGTTGTGTCTAGAGAGCAGATAGGAGAAAACAGAGATCTTCCTTTTGTGATAAGGACCTGTGGTTTTGAACTGGGGAGCTCCAGAGTTGATTTTCCTGTCAATTATGAACTGAATTCCTTGCTACTCAATTATCAATGCTAAGTGGCTCTTTTCCAGTGGACTGTTCTCTCTCTCTTTCCACTCTTTCTTTACCTATATGCTATGCAGGGGTGTAACTTGTTGATTCTGGGTCTTTGGGGACATGTCAGAATTATATTGTTCTTCATTCTTATGACTCTGAAAGTCCAAGTCTTTTGAAGAGGTTACCTTCAGTTCTGTCCTTCCCCAGAGTTCTCCTCTATTGTGCTTGGCCGCCCCTTTCCTTCTAAGAGTCTTAACAAGGATGTTATACCTTTGCCTATATGAGGCAATGGGGCAGGCTTTTCACAGCCAGGAAAGGGAGGATGTCTTTGGGAATTGAGGAGGATAACAAGATTAAATTATAGTGATGGGTAACGTAGACTCATAGGGTAGCTGGTTGGCACAGTGAATAGAGTGCCTACCTTGAAGTCAGGAAGGTTTATTTTCCTGAATTGAAATCTGGCCTTGGACACTTAATAACTCTGTGACCCCAGGCAAGGCACTTAACCCTGGTTGTCTCAATTCCTCATCTACAAAATGAGCTGGAAAAGGAAATGGCAAACCACTTCAGTACCTTTGCCAAGAAAACCCTAAATGGGGCCATGAAGAATCAGACAGGACTAAAGCAACTGAATAACAAGAAAACATAGGATAAAGAAACTTTTTAATGGTCCTCTAAATCTATAGAGGTATTATATCTGAAGCCAGTTAATTTTTAGCCAAAACTTTTCAAGAAATTGCGGGAGAAAGGAAGGGAAGGAAAGACTTTTTTTTTTTTTTTTTTTTTTTCACCATCTAAGAGTGACTCCTTGATCCCTTTGGCTGTGAAGTTGATTGAAGGCTAAAGACAGATACACGATCATTTTTGAGGTCTATAAAAGTTGCTTTAGATAGCTGATTATAAACAAATCAAACCCCTCTTACACCTTTTTTCAGCATAAAATCCAGACGTAGCCAAATATGAAATCACTTTCTGCCTCATGCAACCCACATCCCTAGGAAACATTTGCCAGTACCTTGTAGGTGGGTAAGCATCCATGGAATGAAGTGTAGATCCCTTGGTTTCACTAACAAGCAGTGTGAATCAGTGTTCCTACAGAGATTTAATGATGAAAAGGATGGCAGCCAAAACTTCATCGATGTGTATAAGGTAATGACTCTTGTCCTAAGAGTTTTTAATTCTGGTTAGTCTGAATCCTGTAGTTTCTGTTCTGTGTCTGACATAGGAGGAATAGACTGCCCCTTGAGAAGGGCTTTGGTTATTTCTCTCTGTACTTTTTAAAAATCTAATGCTATCAGCAGCAAGTAGTTTTTAGCGGGCTATATGCTACAAACATGTTAGGTCCTATCCCTGTGAAGTCCCAGCCTTTAAGCAAGGCAGTATTATTCTCTACTCAGACACCAGATGCAGACTGCTGGTTTAAGTCAAAGCTTTTTTCTTCCTTAGACCTTTACCCTCAAAGCTAGTTTTCGTACTTAGAATTACTAATCTGGGGAGCAGCAGTAAGCTTGATGATGGTGGTCTGGGTCATGTAAGCACCTGCAGAGAGCTGCCCCTTGGTCAGCTAGCTCAGGGAAGGAAGAACTGCTGCTAGAATTCAAAGGCCTTTCCCTAACAGATGCAATCACTATGTAGGGTTATTGCCGAGGATGTGTCTCTTCTCAGCCCCTGAATGCATCATCTAGTTATCATCCCTGGAGCATTTTTAAAGGCTGAGTATTTGTGGATTTACGGTTGTACTGGGGGAGTTGAAGGGAGGATGGGAAGGAAACCAAGTGAGCCTTAACTTCCTGGCGTTTTATGCAACAATGTTGGCTGGATTTCAATTAAGTAAATAGGCCTCTCTCTACTCCCCAAACTATCCCTGGAGTTGTCATAGTAGCTACCATGCTGACAGCCTTCTCTTGCTCTGAGACACCAGCACTCACATTACTTGTCACACATCTGGACATTCTCAGATGTTTGAAGCTTGGAGAATATGAGAAAAATAAAGTGGGAAAGTGAAGCATACCACTTGGTTTAAAATGGTGGCAAGTGATGAGTTCAGACAATCTTACGTTTTTGAACTTATGTTGTTGAAATATTTGCTTCTCAAATATTGCATTTTTTTCACAAATTGAATGTTTAGGGGCATCCCTGTGTCAAGCCAGGCTATTGATGCCAGCAGCATGTGCTTACATTGTGTCTCTGTGTCACATTTTGGTATTTCTTGCAATATTTCAAACTTTTTTATTAATATTATATCTGTTCCGATGTGATCTTTGATGTTACTATTGTAGTTGTTTTGGGGTGCCATGAACCCCACCCATGTAAGGTATCAAACTTAACTGATGGGTCAGCTATTCCCCATCTTTCCCTTTCCTACTGCTTCCCTATTCCCTGAGACACAATGATTTTGATATTAGGCCAACTGATAACCTTACGATGGCTTCTGAGTGTTCAAGTGAAAGAAAGAGTCAATGTGGCAAACTTCATTATTGTTGTATTTTAAGAAATTGCCGCAGCTACCCCAACCTATCACAAGTAGCACTTTAATCAGTCAGCAGCCATGAACATTGATTAGTATTTTTTGGGTTACATATATATGTGTGTTTGGATTTACACATATACACACATTATTTTTCTTTAGACATAATGCCATTGAACACTTGATAGGCTTCAGTATAGTGCAAACATAACTTATAGGCACTGGGAAACCCAAAAATTCATATGACTTACTTTGTTACAAAATCACATTATTGTAGTAGTCTAGAACCGAACCTGCACCATCTCTGAGGTCTGCCTGTATAGCATTGTCCAGTGGCAGATGGCTGGATTAGATAATTCCCTCTAGTGAGCCATCTTGGCAAACCAAACCCTTCCTGTGAGGCACTTCATAGCATTTATATTTTGGATGATTAACTCATAAATCTAGAGATGGAAGGAACCTTAGGGATCATCTAGGCCAAACTTTCTCAAAACAGTCAAGGAAACTGAGCTGGGAGTGGGGTTAAATAATCTGCCAAAAGTCTCAGCGGCTTGATTTGAACCCAGATCCTCTGACCCCAAAGCCATTATGGAGCAAGACTGCTTCCTCATCTACTTGTAAGATGATGGCATGTGATACTCATTGGTTTCACCTATAAGTCCTGCTTTCATCCACCGGATCAGAGATTCTTAAGCTGGTGTCCTGGGACAGGTTTTTAAAAAAGAATTTGAGATCTGTACTTTAGAACAGTTGGTTTCCTTTGTAATCCCATGCATTTTATTTTATGTATTTCCAAATATTCTCAGAAAGAGTCTGTTGGTTTTACCAAACTGCCTAAGGGGTTACACAAAAAAAGGTTAATATGTCTATGTATATTGTATATGCCCAGTGTAGCCCTATAAATAGTTGACTTTTAAATATCTGTTGGTAACTAACCTATCAGCCCCATGAATTAATTTAGAAGATAGAAATTGTAATATGAACATAATCCCGGCAAAAGAAACTGGCGTCTTTGGGCTGTACTTGTCAGGGGGATGTGTTATGTTATCTTAGTCTAGAAAGGTTTCATGGGGAGCTTTCCACTGAATCCCAGAGACAGAATCTCAGAGTGGGCCTCAGAGGTTGTCTAGTTCAAACAGAACCTAAACAAGAATCTCCTTTGAAAACATCTTAATTTCTGAGCCTTTGTAGGATGTCCTTATTTTATTTTTTTCCCATGAAGAAAGATCAGGAATATTACCAGAATAAACACTTTTCACTTTATGCCATCATTTGGCAGGGTTCCATCCCAAATACTGGGAAGACTTCCCCTTTAGTTGAACTTCCCTGATTAATTTATTTGATGTTTTTACTCAATTCTCTAATTCCCTTTTATTCTTGCTCTCTCAGAACCCGTGTCCATTCCACATTAGACCCTAATAGCTCATGGGCTTTCCTGTAGTTCTCCTGCTTCAGAAAGCAGAAGGCTCAGAATTTCAGCTCCCTCCTCCCTGGGATCCCCACAGTCCCCTCTGGGTGAACTGACAGCCTTGGCACAGACTGTCAGTGTCACCCTTGACCTGACTGAAGAAAGTGACCGAGGCTGTTTGGGGGAGCTGTGCCTGTAAATAAATCCTTTCCTTCCTGAGAATCAGCTGTTCATCCGGTTCAGAAAAAAAAAAAGAAAGGCTGTTTTCTCACACTACAGGCTGCATTCTGATAGCCTGATTAATCTCTCCCTTTCATAAAGCAATTTTCTTTCTACCAATTTCTCCTCTTTCCTTGATTTACTGTTGGCCCCAGGAGCCCTAAGAATGTGCTTCCCTGTCAGTAGCAGGTGGGCGTCCTGGCTGCCTTGGCTCTGGGGCCACCTCACTCAGAAGCCTGGGCTCTTCTTAGAAGAGCCAGCTCTTTACTTTTAGCTGTGGATTATCCACTTTGTGGATTAGCTGCCAGAACTGTTCCTACTCAGCTCTGTTAATTATTACCTCCTGGGGTATGGACTTCTTTTAATCTTAGCTTAAGCATAGGCCATCTCTAAATAGAAAGGGAAGTCCACAATTAAAAAACAAACTCATTCTTTACTCCAAAAGCCAAACTGGAATTTAAAAAAAATTACGCATCTTTAGTTGGATTCTGGCACAGGCCACTTAGGTTTGACAGAACCCAAAAATGCAGACCCAGGACAATTTTGAGGAATTGTAAGATTAAAAATTAATATCCAAATACTCCAAGTATTATATTTTGTAAATTTTACTAATAATAATTTGAAGCAAAAGGAAAGTAGTAGTCTCAGTAAAAGAAAGAATTTTCCCAGATCGCACATGTGGGAGAAGAGGGCGCAGAGCCTCCAGAGAAGAGCGAGAGGGGGGGTTACACATAAAACTTTATCTAGACAATGAAAGCATGCAACTTGGAGATGAAAAGGAAAGGGATGCTGGGTAATGTAGTTCAGAGGTAAAATTTCTAAAATCTAAAGATTTTTTTTTACATTTATTAATATTCATTTTTAACATGGTTACATGATTCATGCTCCTCCTTTCCCCTTCGACCCCCTCCC
>NC_058133.1:213121773-213203257 GCF_016433145.1 Gracilinanus agilis
ATGATTTTCTTAATTACTTGCTGGAGTCTCTTTGCTAGTATTCTATTTAAGATTTTTGCATCTATGTTCATTAGGGAGATTGGTCTGTAGTTTTCTTTCTCTGTTTTTGGTCTCCCTGAATCTAAAGATTTTTAACTAAAGGTATATGCAATATTGTAGCTTCTAAAGGGAAATTACAATAATATGGGGATAATAGGAAATAAAAGAGAAAAAGAACAAAACCAATGTTAGATGAATTGACAAAAAGCCAATTGGGGGCAATCCCCTTTGGCGTAAGAGTGTACATTCAAAACAAATGCATTTAACCCCCCATAGTTCAAATTCCCCATATCTCAAATTCATTCTAGATCTTTTGGTGCAATGTGTGGTCTCTGCAGGCATCTTTGTGGCACCTTCTCCAAAAAGTTCACCTTCTGGATTCTGGGAAGTAGTCTCTTGTTCCAAATTAGGCTCAAATTCAAATCAAAGTTCACAACAGTAACATAGTCTCCCTCCACCCCTCCAACAAGGAGGATAATAACACAGATTTATGGCAAAGAATGTTATCCACTTCCAAAGAAAGAACTGTTGGAGTAGAAGTGCAAATGCAGTCGTAGGATTTTTCACTTGTTTGGGTTTATGTTTTAGGGTTTTGGTTTTATGAGATTATTCACTTACAAAAATGAACAATAAGGAAATATGTTTTGTGCGATAATACACGTATAAACCAGATTGAATTCTTTGCCAGCTCTGGGAGGGGGGAGACAGACAATTTGGATCATATAACTTTGGAAAACTTAAGTGGAAATTTGTTATTACATGTATTTGGTAAAAAAAAAAGTGAAAATATGAACCTGAAAATTCAGAAACAAACTCTAGCTCATTGTTTCCCATCTAAGATTTGTAGCTTCTTTTTCCTTCTCCTTCCCCTAACTTCTGCCATTTAAGGTTTAAGTAGGAATGGAATAGATAGGTGAAAAGTGTTGGGGATTTTTCCCCCCTGTATTGCAGTGATTTTGTTACTTTCCACTCTGCTGGTAATTCAGGATTTTACTAAGCCCTCCTATATTTAGGGTGCTCTGTGAGGTGCTAAGTACATAAAGACAAAATTAAAACCAACCCCTGCCCTTAAAGGGGTTATTCTTCTGGGGGCCATGACAAGCAAAACGATAAGTAATGGGGAAGAAAACCCTTAAAATGGGAGCCAGCACTATAAACCCAGGGGATGAGGAGAGACCCAAGTAGATCTCCAAAGGAAACTTAAGGATTCTCAGGGATAGTGTGGAGGAGAGGGGTTTAGTTCAGCCATGATGGGCAGCCAGTACAAAGACACAGGAATGGGAGGGGAATAGCAATTTCAGGGCACAGCAAGCAGGGCATTTTGGCTAGAGATGTCCTGATCTTATGATCTAGAATAGGAGTTTTTAATCTTGGACTTTTTTGGTGGTCTTGGTAAACCCTTCTCAGAAGAACTCCTCCCATAAAATAAAATACATAGAATAATAAGGGAAATCAATTAGATTGAAACACTGTTATCGATCTATATATGTATATATTATATATATGTAAAAAATATAGATGTGTAATTTTTTAAAGTTCACAGACCTTTAAGAAACCTTTGATCTAGAACATAGTTCTTTTTTTTTTTTCCCCACTTGGGGGATGGAGAATGGAGGGTATAGCATGCAAGCAATGGTGGTATTCAGTAAGCAGAATATGATGGAGCTTTTGAGGGGTGCTGTTGGCTCCTTACTGGGAGGTTCCCTGAGGTCACAGCCTGCTGTAGTGGAACCAGCTGGAGTCAGAGGCAGCCTAGGGAAGTTCCATTGTGTAAAAGAGAACACTAAGGTTTTGTCTAGTCATTAGCATGCATTCTGGGTCCTAAAATAAATCAGGCAGCACATCTCAGAGAAGCCACGCAGTTGCAGGTACAAGAAAAGAGAATTCATTTCACCTTCCAGAAAGGGTAGGTTTCTAGAGGAGGCAAAATGCCTTTACTTTAAACTCGGAAGGGCCTCTTCCCACTGTATTCCCCCATTACTAGCCAGGGGCAGCTAACATAAGCCATCAGTAAAGTCCAGAAGAACTGGTGCAGCTGAAACACACAGGGTTGTTTCATCAGACCCCGCAGCACCTTCCATGCCAAACTTCAGGCTTGGCTGTGAGCAAATGTGAATTCCTTAAACATCTGAAAAGGTTAGCCTGTTAGTAAAACATAATTTTCATAAAGTAGAGAGGACCAGTATTTAGCACCAGCTACTGAGACCAAGCACCCTGGGGCAGCCTGCCTTTTCGCATTCATGCAACCAACTTTACTCTCCCCTTTTGCATTTGCCTGTTAATGAAGACTAAGGAAAGGCGAGGGCCTTTTGTACCAGCCGGCTTTTAAGGCAACCTTTGTGGAAGAGCTGATTCATCTTCAGTGGCACAAAGAGTCTGGCCCCATCAGACCCTTGAACATGGCACGTGAAACCAAGCACACAGAGGCTGAGTCCAACCAGTGTTGGTTGTTTGTTTTCCAGTTTGGGCTTACTTAAACCAATATCCATGGGCTCAGGGAATTTGAGGGGCAGCAGGAGGAACATGCATCAGGCTATATAAAGCCCACAAAAGCAAAACTGTTTAATTTTCTCTGAGAAAGGGTTTCCTGATAGACTATACTAATAATGCATGGAGAAATCAATCACTCTAGGTTTCTCTTTCTAGCCAATCAAATACATTACAAATCATTTCCTATTAAAAAAAAACAACCATCTCCTAGCCATTTCTTGGTAGACAAAATCAAAATAATACTCAGAGAGGAAAAAAATCAATTGTTGGTCAGAAAATCTTCAATTTTTAAAAGTTATAATAATAAAATTATAAGAGAATCTTTGTGGTTCAATAGATAGAGTGTTGTACTTGGGCTTATGGAACTTGTATTCAAATCACTACTCAGCCACTTAATACTTGTGCGACTTCCAGCAACTTAGTTAACCATTCTGGACTTTTGTTCCCTCGTCTATAAAATGAGGAATGGTCTTTAAATTCTCTTTAGTGTGTAGACCTGTCTCCTCAAAAAGAACAGAGTTCACAGCATATTATATAATTAATTGATCTTAAAGCCTGGAAATCCTAGGTTCAAGTCCTGCCTGTGAAATATAATGGCCAAATCACTGAACTTCTTCGTATATACAACAAGGCATTTGTCTAAGACTATAAATTACAGAGAAGGGACCAGCATATGTTTGTAAAGGGAGTTTCCTTACTTGGTAGTTCCCATTATAGGTCCAGTGTCTTTTCCATCTCTTGTCTCTGCACAGGTTTTTCCTATTCCTGGAATGATCACCCTTCTCCTTTAAAACTTTGTGAATTGGGGCAGCTGGGTAGCTAGGTGGATTGAGAGTCAGGCCTAGAGACGGGAGGTCCTAGGTTCAAATCTGGCCTCAGACACCTCCCAGCTGTGTGACCCTGGTCAAGTCACTTGACCCCCATTGCCCACCCTTACCACTTTTCCACCAAGGAGCCAATACACAGAAGTTAAGGGTTTAAAAAAAAATTAAAACAAAAAAAAACAAACAACTTTGTGAATTCCTAGCCTCTCTCATCTCTCAGATCAAGTACCAACTTCTATGAAAGATCTTTGTTGTCCTCTCCTCCCACCCCAGATTGTCAATGTTTTCCTCTATCCCCCAAGTGATTTCTTTATTATATATATGTATATAAATAAATGCATATTTACATATATCATATATATAATGTTGTGATGATTAAAAATTCTGAAAGACTGGCTTTTAGATAAAGAAATCAATTTATTATCAGGCTAGCAAAAACCAATAAATTAAGTGGTGAGTGATCCCTCTCAGTGAACAAACATAAAGACATACAGCATCTTGGTACAATTTTGGAAGCTTATAGATAGCCCTCCCTGATACCTTCCTGGTCAAAAAGTTCTAATAACTCTTAGTGATCCAGATGGGAAGATTGAATTGGGTCTGATTAAATTTTGACCTCCATAGTTCATTTCAATGGGGGAATCCAAGAACACTGTCCTACTGTCCGCAGTGTGTGTGTGTGTGTGTGTGTGTGTGTGTGTGTGTGTGTGTGTGTGTGTGTGTTTGAGAAATGGCTCAAACTATACATATATGTTTTAGCCACTTCTCATTAGCTAGGCAGCATAGAACACACAACCTCACCTTTTATTTGCCCCAATTTATAAGATGCTCTGGGGTAGGGGATTTCCTTGGATTTGTTAAGAAAATAGGAATGAGGAAAGAGATTTGGAGGGCAGACCTAAGCCTCAGTTTAAAATTTAGGAATAGAAATAATCTAATATTAGATCTGTCTTCTCAATGTGTATATATTGGTGTACAAGTACAGATATATGCATATATAGGTGTATATGTATATTATATATCATGTATATTATATATATGCATATACATATTTACTTATCTGTTCACCTGTTGCTTTCCTGAGTAGAATATAAGCTTCTTAAGAGCAGAAGCTATTTTATTTTTAGATGCTTAACCAGAGCTTGATAAAAAACTCTACTTATCTAATTTAATTCTTACAACAACCTTTTGATGTAGGTACTATTATTCTCCCTATTTTACAGATGAGAAAATTAAGCAAGGAGAGGTAAAGTGATTTTGGCAAAGTCCCACACCTAAGTGTCTAAGACAAAATTTGAACTCAATTCTTCCTGAATCAGCCTAGTACTCTTATCTATTGTGCCGCCTAGTGAGTGGCCTAGAGAGGCACATAAAGTAGGAAGCATATTTTCTTTAAAATTAGTTAACCCGGGGGCAGCTGGGTAGCTCAGTGGAGTGAGAGTCAGGCCTAGAGACAGGAGGTCCTAGGTTCAAACCCAGCCTCAGCCACTTCCCAGCTGTGTGACCCTGGGCAAGTCACTTGACCCCCATTGCCCACCCTTACCACTCTTCCACCTAGGAGCCAATACACAGAAGTACAAGGGTTTAAAAAAAAAAAATTAAAAAAAACCAAAAACCAAAATTAGTTAACCCAAATAAAATCATGATTCTCTTGTCTACATTTGGTTCTCGTGTGACAAAGTAGAGATGATAACTCCAAGTTTTCAAGCACATGACTGGTCCTTTTGTCATTCCTGCTCATTTATTATCTTCTTGATTGATTACCTCATATGGTTGTAATATTTTCTGTGCCCTTTCTGAAAGGAAGCAACTTCTAGAAACCAAGAAATGAGCTGTTTTTGTCAATGTAACCTTTTAAGTGTTTCCCTACCCCCACTTGTCTAAGTTGGTTTTTATTTCTGAAACTGTTACTGACAAAGGAAAGTGTTTTCTTTCCTTAATAGTTTGAGGAATAGAATGGCATTTATTTTTACTTGAATCATCAGCTCTGCAGGAGTGGTCACAGCACTTTAGTTCTGTCAATGAGCACTTTTCATAAATACTGTCATATGGTTTTGATTCCTTCTTACCCAACTCCGTAACCTATGGAACAACAAAAGAATAATGAAATCAGGAGAAAAGCATTGGCTTTGGAATAACCAGACTGGGGTGTAAATCCTAGTTGTGCCATTTATTAGCTGAGTGACTATGGGCAACTCACCTTCACACTCTGAGTTTCAGTTTCCTTATCAGTAAAATGAAGGAACTAGACTAGATATCTTCTAGGCTTTTCCAAGTTTCTAGTTTAAAATCAGTAAAACTATGAATCTTTACCCAACATTATCGATTCTTAGCTTATAAGAATCCAGATGTTTCATCTTCTGGATGGCTATCCTAACATTATAGATTCCTAGCTCCATAAGATGTCCAACTTTACCTCATGAAATTACTCCAGCTGTTCTCAATTCTGTTTTCCTTGTTGTTGAGTCATGTTTGAACCTTTATGAACCCGTTTGGGCAAAGATCCTAGAATGCTTCCCCATTTCCTTCTTCAGCTCATTTTACAAATGAGGAAACTGAGGCAAACAGGGGCAAGTGATTTGCCCAGGGTCACACAGCTAAAAAAAAGTATCTGAGGTCAGATTTGAATTCAGGTCTTCCTGACTCCAGGCCCAGAACTCCATTTACTGTGCCACTTCACTGCCCTTAAAACAACAGAACAAGTGCTCTCAGGGCTGCCTTCTGGAGACACAAAATTATCTTGGGGATAGGAAATGGTAGCCTGAGGGTGATGGGGGAATTTTCCAATGGCACCTGGGCAATGGCTGCAGTTGATGCTTGGTAGTAGATTGTAACTGCTCTGAGGGGAAGAGAGGAAGCCTGGGGCTTGTCTAGTAGAGAAAGGTTTGGAGTAAGAGTATTGTAGAATAAAGGTTGATGTAGCTGTGTTGGAGTCCCCTGATGGTCTATGGTGGGGAGGTGGAGTAGAATGTAACCCATTTTCCCAGCCTTCAATTGGTTGATCACACATCCCTTGGGGGTCAGGACATTGGTTTCCCTGGTACATTGCCACAGCCCCAACTCTGGAGACTCCTGGATTAGACTTATTCTTCTTGCCCCCAAAGAGCAAAAGAATCAGGTTGAAGTTGCAAAGAAGAAAATTGAGGCTCATTTTCAGAAAAAAAATTTCTAAGCAATTAAAGCTCTCTCAGAGTTGAACAAGCTGGCTACCTTGTGAGCCCCACACTTGCAATCTTTAAAAAAGATGACTGTGGAGGTTATCAATAATGCCTCCAACCTTTATTGAACCTCAGCTCTGTTCCAGGTGCAGGGTGCTAGTCAACTTCCCCAGCTATCCCTTGGTTTGACAATTTACCACCATTTTAAATAGAACAAGCAGTTATTATTTCCCTGGCAGACATGTGTGGCTGTTTTTAAGCCATATTTTAAGGGCCCTTCCAAAATACCCTTTCTCTCTAAATTGTACTGGGCTTCTGTGATTCTTCTCCTAATTTTCATTTTTCCTTTTGCTAGATGATCTCAAAGAATTTGGGAAAGTCTCTCCCTGACCAGGACATTTGTTCTTTCCACAGCTGTGCTGATAATAAGCCATGGGTGTGGTCCACATAAGAATCTCAGAGAATACTTTGGAGCCTGTAAAAGCTTTGTACCATAATAATAATAACTCACATTCAACTAACACTTAAAGACTTAGTAAGTACTTTAAAGCACTTTTGACAGTCCCTATTCATTTACCACTTCACATTCATAAAATAACTGCTGTTTTTCAATAGAGCAGCTGACCTAGGAATGAGGAACTTTGGATATATAGCTTATCAATAGAGAGTATTGCCTTGACTTTTGGAACTAGGAATAGTTTATTGCATGATTTGTTTAATGGATGACTTTGAAACAGTGTGGAGCTGTCTCTGTTTCTGATGTATATTTAATTTTAAATTATTAGAAAAACCTATTTCTCTGCTGTCTCTAAGTAATTGCTTATTCACAAGCATAAAAAGTAAGCTGCAGAATATTTTCAATGCCTTGAGTACATATGCAGACTGAAAAGATGAAGGAGCCTAATCAGCTTCTTTTACACCGGTAGCATTAGACCCTG
Organism: Gracilinanus agilis; assembly: GCF_016433145.1. Taxonomy (NCBI): domain Eukaryota; kingdom Metazoa; phylum Chordata; class Mammalia; order Didelphimorphia; family Didelphidae; genus Gracilinanus; species Gracilinanus agilis. Next base: position 213,129,223 of record NC_058133.1, read on the forward strand.
AAGTAATTTCAGTGTGTATGATTATTTGAGTGATAAGCAAAAGCATCCAGTATGGTTCAAAAGACTGGCCTGTAAATGGAGTCATTATTTTGTTCTGTTTGCTGGAGGATACCTACTGCTGCCAAAGAAGGGACTTCCTCCATCCCAGAGATGAACTGTAGTCTTTATTCCATTTTTTTCCCTTGTGAGGGCCCTGAATTACTCCTTACTGTAGTGATTTAAATTCCTCTATAAGGCCTTAGGTTGTCTAGCTGGTGAGCAAGACCATCCACTACCTTCATTTTAAAGATGGATCCCTAGATTCCTTCGTAATCACGGGAACCAACCCATCAAAATGGAAATCAGGCAGACTCCTTACTCAGGGTCCTGGCCTCCAACTGCAGTAGAGATGAATATCTCTCTGCTTTAGAATTCAGTCCCAATTGCATTTGGGGTTCTTTGCCTCAGTCAATGTGTTGTGGGACCTTGGACCCTGTCCCACACTTTTTGGGTCTCTGTCCAATGTCTTTGAGATGCCCACCCCCCAAAAAAAAAAAAGCTTAGCTAGTCACGGGAGTGGGAATCACAACTTTCTGAAAGAAGAGATCTGAGAAACAAAGCTGATTTGAGCCAAAACGAGGCAGGCATTTTGTTCTCCATTTGACATATACATTCTCTTGGACAACTTATCCTAGGTACCTGAGATTCAGGGCCACCAAATCCATCATCACCACTTCCTCCAAGATGGACACCTCCAACTCCCTCAGGACCCAGAGAGAAAACTATTCTTTCTCACCTTCTCCCTCTTTTATCAAACAGTCAATGATTTAGCCAAAGGTTTGATTAAGTGACAACAGGGTTTATTGAGTTTCAGGGGTGATTGTAAAGGACTGAGGGATACAAGGTATCTCTAACAACTGCCTAGGGAGAAGCTTCAGGTAGGGGAGGGACACAGGAATGAGAGACTGAGAAAGGACCTGCCCCACTCAGTCTAGGGAGGTTTTGTTGCCTTTAAGGTTAGGAAAGTTGCATACAATGATTCAGGAGAAAATTTGTATCAAGGATAAGAACTACTTGACTAGGGAAACTAAATCTACAAAGTTTGAATGCTACCACCCAGATCCACCCTGCTTCCAAAACCCACAGGAAATTCAGGAAGGGAAATGATGATTGGGATAGGGAAGGTCAGGGAGATCCAGAGGAATTAGCTAAGCTATAAATCTTAAGAGAAAAGCTGCAGAATCAAGGCCAGGTTTTCAGCCCAAAGATCGAGCTCAATTGACCCTTCTACTCTCCCTGAGCCTCCAGGATCAACCGCCTCTAGTCAGGGTTCTAAACCCTTTTTAACTGTCAGAAATTCTGCAGTAAGGCTTTGCAGGGTTGATTTGCACCTTTTGCACCACATGTGGTAGCTTTAGTGTGACGCTTGAAAAGTCCCTGAATCTCTCTCAGTCTCAATTTCTTCATCAGTAAAGTTGGAATGATTTTATATATATATATATATACACACACATATATATGATAAATACATGTATGATAAAGTGCTTTGCAAATCTTACTGTTATATAATGCTAATTTTTTTTAAACCCTTACCTTCAATACTGTGTATTGGCTACAAGGCAGAACAGTGATAAGGACTAGGCAAAGGGGGTTAAGTGACTTGTCCAGGGACACACAGCTGGGAAGTGTCTGAGGCCAGATTTGAACCTAGGACCTCCCATCTCTAGGCCTGGCTCTCAATCCACTGAGCTATCCAACTGCCCCCTATGATGCTAATTATTATTAATGATAGGTTATATGTGCATTTTAATTCTGGATTCTTGGAGAAAATAAACTTTTATCTCTCTCTCTTTTTTTAGTCTGAATGCCCTAATGACTCTAAAGTAAGCATTCTTAACCTGGGGTCTATAACTTTTTTTTAGTATTTTGATAACTGTGTTTTAATATCAATTGGTTTCCTTTTAATCTTGTGTATTTTATTTTATACTTTTAAAAACATTTTTCTGAGATAAGGTCCATAGACGTGATTCACCATACTGCTTTCACCAGAGGAGTCCATCACACAAAGAAAGTTAAAAATTTCTCTATAAGATAGAAATTCCAAGCCAAATAGGCAGGTTTGGCCAGGTGTGGCAGACCAGTGCAAGAGGAAGTATTTTGGACAGGTTAGAGATGTCTATACTTTTTTTTTTTTAAGTCACTCAATGTGACCACCTACTCCAACTAAATAATACTATCATATCTGTAGAATGATTTCATGTCAGTTTCAGGGGTTCCTCATCGCCTACCAAATAAAGAACACACACACACACACACACACACATGTACACACACACACAGAGTTATATAATTTCCAACCACAAGAATGCAAATGATAATCAAAGTCTCCAAGCCATAAAATGAAGATAGGTTTATTGTAGGAGGGCCAGTCCCACAACAAAGCCGAACTTCTGGTCAAGACCAAGAGACCCCCAGCACTGTGAGAGGCCTTCCTATATACCCCAAAGAATATCACAACTTATATACCAAGTTAAAAATAGATCAGAACATACTTCTCATTGGTAGAAGTAGTCACTTGATGATCACTTAGAAGTCACTTGATGGAAAAGGGAGGAGTGGTGGAACCTGGACTAGTGATGCAAAGGAAAGAAGAGTGGTTGGTGTTGGGTGGTACCAGGCTTTGAATCCTGGGTCAGACCTTTTTCAAGAGCATGATTATTGCTGATATAGCAACTTTGAAGGGTGGGGCTACAGTTATTTACTTAATTCAAAATCTTAATACTTATACTAGAATAATCACCAAAAACACTACTAAAATCATAACTTATGCTAACTATCATGGAATTATGATTATGATTATCTCAAGACTAATGCTAACATTAAAATCTAATCCTTATATAAGGGGGTTGGGGATTTCTCACCTACAAAACACACACACACACACACACACACACACACACACACACACACTTTAAACCTTTAACTCCTTAAAAATTTAAAGCTTTGCAGTCTGACTCCAGCCAGCCTCTCTAACTGTATCTCTTTTTATTCTCCATCTTGTCCTCTATGCTCCTCAGCTTAAGTGCCACCTGAGATACTTCCTGAATCTCCAGATTTGAGTGCCCCCTCCATAAAATTATTTTGTTTGTATTTGTATTGATTGTCCATTGGCATGATTTGACAGCTTATGGGATATCACTGAGCTCTAGCTTCTCCTTTCCCAATATGCCCATCCCTAAAAACTCTGTCTATGTAGTTTGTTGTCCCTATGGGAATTTTCCCTTATGGACAGGTGAAGAGGGCACAGTTTACATATTTTCTTGTTGCCCTAAAGTGAATCTCAGGGGCAGCTAGGTAGCACAGTGGATAGAATGGCAGGCCTAGAGTTGGAAGTATGTGAGTTCAAATCTGGCCTCAGATACTTCCTAGCTGTGTGACCCTGGACAAGTCATTTAACCTTGATTGACTAACCCTTGCTGCTCTTCTGTCTTAGAACTGATACTAAGAAAGTATGGGTTGAAAAAATTAATTTAAAAAATAAAGTTAATTTTTCTTGCAGAAATCTTTTGAGAATGTTACTGCTACTCAAGAGTCCTTTGTCAGTGTTGGGAGTGCAGTCTCAGCATCATATGGCGTTTTTTCCAATGTTGGCTTTGCCTTTGACTTGCTGTGTGACTTTTAGTCAATGGCTTCTCTTTCCTGAGTCTCCATGTCTATGAAGGGAGAGTAGGCCACTGAGGAAATTGCTAACCAATCTTCAGAAATTATTCTTTTACTGTCTATTTAGAATGCCTTGAACTGGGAGAATAACTCCAATTTCATATGTAATAACAATACCTGAGCATGGCTATCAGCTCTGAGTCAGATTCATATAGTTAATTGGATTTCTTTTCTAATATTATTAGTATTATTCCCTTACCCTTGGAAATGACAAAGAAGGAAAAATAAAAACAAAGTCTGATCATCTGAGATTTTTTGTAACTCAGGGAGTTTGTGTACAATATGCACAACGCCTTTTGTCATTTGTATTGATTTTTTTGTGCTAAGGTATAATATGTAGTGGCTTCGTGTGTCCCTTGGTGAGACCCGAGCATAAAAGTGAGGTCATGCCAGGATCAGATTCAGGACAGGGACATCGTTACAGCCCTTCGCTGGGGTGTCCCTTTGGTTTGACTCTAATAAGTCTTTGGAGCCAGCCAGCAGATTGTATTAGTTGATCTCCATTGGCTAGTTAACTCAGTTGATGCTAGCGCCATATTGATGAGCTGGAAGTTGTGAACTGCATTCCTCTGTGGACCAGCTGACTGCGGCAGAACCTCGGCTCTGCCTTCTCTGCTTTTTGCATGTGTCTCTTTCATGTACTCCTTGCTTCGGCCCAACTATCATCTCTGTGTGATGCTTCACCCCGTCTCTGTCGCTGCACAGACCCTTCCCTGAGCCTAGAATGTTCCCCTTCACATCCACCTTCTTCTCATCTCAGCCTTCCCTCTCTCTGCTTGTTGTTAGTGTGCTTGTATTTATTTTTTAAATATGTTATGTTTGTAGTAATAATAGCCAGCATTTATAGTGCCTTCCACATGCCAGACACTGTGCTAAGTGCTTTACAAATCATCATCATAATATTAAATAACCTGGCACTTATCATGTATGTACCAGGCACTATGCTAAGCACACTACTACTACTACTACTACTACTACTACTACTACTACTACTACATAACATTTATATGGCAGGTATTGCCAGGCATTGTGCTAAGCATTTTACAAATAATAATAACAGTAGCTAACATCTATTAACACTTACCATGTGTTAAATATTGTACTAACTGCTTCATAAGTATTATCTTTATTTGACCCTCATGACAACCCTGGGAAATAGGTGCTATTAAATTGAGGCAAACAGAAATTAAGTGACTTGGCCAAGGTCTCACAGCTGGTAAATATCTGAAGAGTGATTTGAACTTAGGTCTTTCTGACTCCAAACTTGGCACCCAGTCCACTGCACTATCTCAATGACCCTGTGCTTATTTGTGTATGTGTATTGCTTCCTACTAAAGTATGTGAGCTCCTTGAGGTTGGGCACTCTTTTGTTTGGTGTCCGTGTTTCACCAGTGCCTGGGGCATAGTAGGATGCTTAATAAATGCTTGTTGAATGAATGAATTGGAAATGGTCCTATGGGCACATTAGTAGATCAGCACAGATCCATTCTGCGGATTGGAGAAGTACAAATGAGAGGATGCCCTCCTGATGCCTTGATCAGTCTATCAAATGAATATGAATGAAGATCAAATGAAAGAACAATTGTAAAATAAATATAAAAAATTATCAATAAAACTTGTAGAGGACGCAGAAGAGAGAACATTTTAGTTGAACTTTAAAGGATGAGTAAGAATTCAACAGCGCAGAATGGTAGGTGGGTGGAGCAGAAAGGACATTCAAGGCATAGGGAATAGTGTGAGCAAAAGCCAAGGAGGTGTGAAAGTGTAGGAAATAGATGGCTGAATAGTACTGTCTGACTGGAGCTTAGAGGAAATTAAAGGGAATAGATGAGAAAACCCTGGGAATACTGAGCAGTATCAGATTGTGGAGCAGGAACAGCTTGAATGCCAAGCAAGAAAGTTTAAAGTTTACTTGTTAGGCAATTGAGCACAGATCCAAGTGTTTCTCAGACAAGAAGTAACCTGCTCTCTACATAGGAAGATTAGTTTATTCACCACAACCCTGTGAGGCTCTTATTCTCTTCATTTTGCATATAAGGAAACCTCCAAGGAGTAAAGGCACTACTCTTTAGAGTACCCCTGGAACCAGATTAAAATATAATTGGGAAATATGTAACAAAAGGAATAAAAATACAATAGAGCATTGATGTTGTTAATGGGTGGTTTTGTAAGTCAGTATGTGGCTCCCAAGGATCCTTTTATTTGGTTATGCGGTGTTCCAAAAAGTCTTAGTGCAATTTTAGGCTTTAATAACTTCAGTGTAAGGGTGAAAAAGAGGTTTTATGGGTTCAATATATTAAAGATGGTCACCAGAGGATTGAACTATTATCATTCCTCAATTAAGAATAATCTCAAATCAAAATTGACTTTTATGGAAATGTATTTACATGATAAGAGAGAGGAAGTTTGGAGATAAGAATCTATCCCACTGATTAGTCCAGGTAGATCTTAACCCTCAGCCAAGGGTTAAAGGGCCAGACTCTTGGAGGTGCATGGAGCAAACTTCATTCACAGAATCTATAAAGGGAAGTTTCTTAATAGAAGTTCAGGAAGATTCAGTCTTTAAATTCACCACGTGGAACAGTCTCGGTCACGAACCAGCAAAGCTCCCTCAGGTCCTATTATAATAAATAAATAAATAATCTGAGTGGGTCAAAGGAAACACAATTTGGGTGTGAGGAAGGATAAAGGGGAATACGGGATTATATGGTGATTGGAGGAGGAATGAAGGTATGGAAAGGTATATTGGAGATAAAGGAAATGGGGTATGTAGGAGAGGGCAGCTCAAACAGGTTTGTTCCCAGAGGCTTGAGACAGAATACAGGGAGGAAACTAGGGCCAGTAAGAAATGTTTAGGTTTGACTGGAGGGCTTCTCTTGTTAGTTTCTCCAGTCTCTTGAGGGAGGAGTCGAGAGGGCTCCTCCCTGCCAGTCCAGCAGATGGCTGGAGGAAGTCTTGAAGGTGGGTAACTTCCTGTCAAGATGGTTGCCCCAGTTGTCTCAAGAAATAAAGAAAAATGATTCCTTCCCCTTGAGCCCTTGTCTTAATTTTTGACACAATGATTCACCAGAGGGTTTGAATAGGTAACAAGGGGATTTATTAATACTAGGGTCAGTCAGAAGGGAAGAGGGATTCAGGATTTCTAACTGCTGCTAGGGAGAGGGGTGGGGGTGGGGGATGGGTCACGGAGAGGTTTAGACCAAGAGATTCCGGCTCTCCCAGTCAGGAATATTTGACTGCCTTTTAAGTAAAGTCTCTATCAAATAATTAAAACTAGGGGTAACTTATTTGAGGATATTCTACTTGCCTAAAGAAACTAAACCCACAATGTCTAAACACCAAGCCCTCCCTTCTACCCAGAACACAAAGGAAATTCAGGGAAGGGGAAGGATGGAAATGAGAGATCAGAGAGAGGTCTAGAGAAATGAGATAGGCCCAAATTTCCCCCAGACAAAATAAGCACAGGCCAAGGCCAAAGCAATTAGGCCAGAGCCAACAGGTTAAGCCAAAGCAAAAGCCTCCAGCCACAGTGAAAGCCAGAAGGCAAAAGCCCCCTCAGTTGGAACTTTACCTTTATTTATAGCTTTAAGTTCTAACTACCTTTCTGAAGATTCTAAGATGTTTAACTGACTTTTTGTGACTGTTAGAAATTATAGAAGCAAAAAGTTTCTGTTAGCCACCTTGCATTACAGTCCCCCTCACCAAACCAGAACCTCCTCACTCACTCAACTCCCTCTTTTATAGGGGTCATGTATGTGTCACTTCCAGTGCCTTCCCCTAGCCTGCCTGTCCAATCACAATAGACGCTTTCTCATAGAAAGCGTAGGGGGCAGTCTGTTGATTCTGATTCGTTATTCACTCTAGCGTGTGTGGGTTAGGACCTCCCAGAATTGGAAGGTGCTCTTACCTTTGGTGATCAAATCTAAAGATGGGCAGTGTAGACTTAATCTAATTATCACATCAGATATATAAATAATCCATATTTACAGAAAACATCATTTTAAATTTGATTAATTAAATTTCTTTTACACTTACTTTTGTGAATTTTAAACAATACATTCTTCTGTTTTAACAAAGTGGCAGTCCCCTGTCATGTATTGCATATATAATTATTTCTAGGTGATACTTTCTTTGACTAATGGATCAGTTGGTAGAAGTCCCATTTCTTGGCCTTCTCTGCCTCCTTTAGACTTTTCTTGTGAGGTCACATAAAAACAGCTATATCAGTAATGAAAGTCTTGTTTTTTGGATGATCTCAAGGCTAGAATTCAAACACAGTGCTTTTAGTTAGTTACTGAGCAGTCACTGACAAAAATTTTTACATAGTTCAATATTTGCCTGGAGCAATATATAGTACACCACTATATGTTAATTTTGTAAGTATATTGATATTTTAAAAATCAGCATTTAAATACAATTAAAATTTGCATTTAATAAAATCTATTATTTATTTAAATTATTGTGATTTAATTTTTAAAATGCAATGAATAATTAATCTTTCTTTTTTCTAAAGTGTGTAGTATTTATACTTCTGAAGTTATTTAAACTTTGTTCAGTTGTTTCAGTTGTATCTGATTCTTCATGGCCACATTTGGAATTTTTTTGGCAAAGATACTAGAGTGGCTTGCCATTTCCTTCTCCAGTTCATTTTGCAAGTTTAGGCATATGGGCTTAAGTGTTTGGCCCAGAGTCACACAGGTAATTAGTGTCTAGAACCAGATTTGAACCAGGAAGATGAGCCTTCCTATTAAAGCTTAGAACATTACTAAGATTTTGGGGACACACTGTATATTAATTAAGTCACAGATAGGTTGGTGGAGGGAAGAAGAACAGCATGTTGGATGTTCCTCATACTGATATCAGAAATTCTTTGAGTATTCACACAACCTATTCTTAGACTACTTTAGATGTCATGTATAATTTGGGGGTTTGTTATTTGTCATGCTGAGCCAAATAAAGGTTAAAATCCTAAAATGAAAATCTTCAAAAAGAAGAATGTGACAGACACATAAATGTATGTCTATGTGTATATATGAGTACATATATATGTGAAAAATATTTATATGTATATGTAGAATAGATAGTTTCCGGGGAGATAGATATATATCTATATGTTTAAATATACATATTCCTATATAATCTCCCTGGAAACCATCTGTCCTTTTACTTGTTGTCATAGAAATTTGCCCAGCTGGTGAACTGGTCACAATCAACATGCTTCCATATTCTAAGATTAGTTTTGTGACCCTCTAACTAACAATAAAAAACACTGAAGACCTTGCCCCACATACATATCTTCTCTTCATGGTAAAAAAAATATGTGTGTATTATATATATATATATATATATGTTTTTTTTTACTTTAAAACTTTCTTTTTACTTTTTAATTTTCTTTGTTAGAGCCAACCTTTTTCAATAACCCATTTCCTTCTTGGACTTCAGAAAGCATGTACCATGCATAAGAGCAAACAAGGAAGTTAGGTGCCCATTCTGGGTGGGTAGGAGTTGAAATCCATACGGGAGAAAGGGAAAATTTCCTTGCTATCTTATTTTTAAATAACTCTCTAAAAAGACTTGTTAAAACTTAGAACAGTTTTTAAGTTGCAGAAATTCCCTCTTTCTTTTTGGCTGTTTCTCATGTTTCCATCACTCGCTGACATTGAATGATGTACCAAGATCCCTTCCAAAAAAACTAGTTAAAACACTAAAATGGTCTTCTTAGTGTTCCCATCATGCCAGAGGTCAAGTGACTTAACCAAGGTTTCCATGTGAATTAGACTTTAAGGAATGAGTATAAAAAATACTACCCACTGAATCTGAATGCTCATTAAAGCATACTATTTTTCACTTTTTTTGGGACGGGTTTTTTTTTTTATAACATGACTAATATGGAAATATGTTTTCCATGATTGCACATGTATAACCTATATCAAATTGCTTGCCACTTCAGGGAGGTGGGAGGAAAGGGAAAGAGAGAAGAATTTGGAACTCAAACTTTTAAAAAATAAATGTTAAAAATTGTTTTTACATGGAATTGAAAAAAAAAAGATCAATTTTATTAAAAAAAAAACAAAGAATGAATGTGTGTATGTATCCCTTGAAAAGTAACATCAGTTATAGATTGCCTTGGGGGTTTTATGCAAGTCGCATTCAAAGGATAACTTCAGCCTAGAGTCAGAGCATTGCTATAATGGCTATTCATTCATTTAGCATTTGTCAAGCAGCTGTTGTGTGTCAGTCCTTGGCCTAGGCACTCAGAGTAGAGACAAAAAATAAACAGTAGCTGCCCTTAAGGGACTTACATTTGGGGTAGGAGGGAGAGGAACAATATGAACCCAGACCAATAAACTATATATGTGTCTTGGCAAGTGGAGGGATCAGTTTAGGCTTCAGTAGAAGGTGGCACTTGAACTGACCCTTGTAGGATATTGGGGAAGAAGAGTACAATTAAGTTTGGGAAGTGGCTTATACTTAGGGATGGAAAAAGGAGGTGGAAAGTGATATATTAAGCCAGTTAGAATGGATTATAGAGTAAGGGAAATAAGTACTAGAAAGGTAGTTTGGAAACATCATGAAAGGTTTAATTTTTTTTTCTTCAAATCCTTAATTTCTGTCTTTGAATCAGTACGAAGTATTGTTTCCAAAGAGGACTGGTAAGGGCTAGGCCATTGGGGTTAAGTGCTCTACCCAGCTAGAAAGTGTCTAAAATCAAATTTAAACCCCGGAGCTCCCATCTCTAGGCCTGGCCCTCTATCCATTGTGCCACTTAGCTGCCTCTCGAGAAAGACTTTAAAAGTCAAATGGAGGACTTTATATTGGATCTTAAGGGCGGTTAGGAGCCGTAGGAATTTATTGAGATGGGGAGTGACAAAAACAGGCCTGTGCCTTAGAATATCAGTTTGGCAGCTGTGGGACAGACAGATTGAAGAGAGTCTAGAGAAGAAACAGGGGGAAACTGTGGGAGGCTATCGGGAGAGTCTAGGAAAGAGGGGGTAAAGGCCTGAACAAGTCATGGCCATATGCCTGGAGAGAAGTCCGTGGTGAGGGAGCAATGGAGAAGAGGTAGGATCGGAAGAGGCTGTGAGCATGGCTGGCAAGAATGGCAGAGCCTTGGGGTTCCGGGTTAAGATGACAGCAGAGTAAAAAGCAGCTGCCTGACCTCTCCTAACCCACGCATATAGGACTCCTCAAGAAGACATAAAAACAAATCCAGAGGAAAGAAGGGACCCCACAACAGGGCGCAGCATCGAAGTTACGTGGAATTGGGGCATTTCCATGCTATAAAGGGGTGAAACAGTTCTCACGAAAACATGAGCGGAGCAACCCCCTCCCTAACCCCACCCTACCTACAACGCCAAAGCCAGCTCACAAGAGTCAGAGCAAGTTTGGGGCACCCATTAAGTCATTGGCAGCTCGCCAGGGCTTGTTCCTGAGAGCAGCAAGACTTAAGACCCCCCAAGAGGCTAAAGAACTCACGGACTCTGAACACAGACCCTGAGCCCAGGCACAGACGAAGGGGCTGACACAGGCGAGGGCTAAGTCACGGATGAAGGGGCTGATTCTGAGTGCAGGAGTGGACCTTGAGTGGGGACCCAGTGCAGAGACGTGCTTGATTGTGGAAGCAGCTCCCTGAGACTGTTAAAGGAGCTTCAGGCAGAAGAATGAGCAAGGAGACCACCACCAGGAGGCTTGTCCCAGAACAACTAGACTTGAGTTCTCAGGAGTCTAAAGAGTGCAGACAGATCCTGGGCGTGAACATAAAGCTGAGAGGGAACTCAGCTTACAATGGCAAGCCAGAATCATCAGGAAAACGATGAAGAAGAAAAAACCTTTAACACTTGACAACTTTTGCACAGAAAAAATCCAGACAACAGAGGAAACAGCAGAGGAGAACAAACAATTGAAACCTTCCCAAAACAATGAAAACGGGTCACAAGGTCTTGAAGAGTTCAGATCTGAGATCATGAGAAAGATGGAAGAGATCTGGCAAGAAAATAACAGTTTAAAAGGCAGAATTTCACAATTAGAAAGTGAGGCAAGTAAATCAAAGACCAGAAATGACCAGATTGAAAAGGAAAACCAAAAGATTGTAGCTGAAAACAGTCTCTAAAGGCTAGAATTGGGCAAGTAGAAAAAGATGCCCCAAAATCAAAAGAATTAGTTAGCAAATTGGAGACCAAAATCAAACAGCTGGAAAATAGGTCAGACCAAACTGAAAAGGAAAATCAAAAGCTTATAGCAGAAAACCAGTCTCTAAAGACAAGAATTGGCAAGTAGAAGTCAATGATCTATCAAGACAGCAAGAGCAAATAAAACAAAGTCAAAAGACTGATAAAATAGAAGGAAATATGAAATATCTCAATGAGAAACTGACAGATCAAGAAAACAGGTCTAGAAGAGACAATCTGAAAATCATTGGTCTTCCTGAAAAAGCAGAAATTAATAGAAATTTGGACTCCATACTAAAAGAAATTATTCAGCAAAATTGCCCAGAAGTTCTACAACAAGAGGGCAATATAGACATTGAAAGGATCCATAGATCACCCTCTACACTAGACCCCTCCCCCCCTGAAAAGACAACCCCCAGGAATATAATAGCCAAATTCAAGAGCTTCCAAGAAAAAGAAACAATTTTACAAGAAGCCAGAAAGAGACAATTCAGATATCAAGGAGCACCAATCAGGATCACACAGGATCTGGCAGCCTCCACACTAAAAGACTGCAAGGCTTGGAATATGATATTCAGAAAGGCAAGAGAACTGGGTTTACAACCAAGGATCACCTACCCATCAAAACTGACTATATTCTTCCAGGGGAAAGTTTGGGCATTCAACAAAATAGAAAATTTCCAAGCATTTGCACAGAAAAGACCAGGACTAAATGGAAAATTTGATACCCAACCACAAAAATCAAGAGAAACATGAAAAGGTAAATAAGAAACAGAAGGGAAAGTAAGAAAACTCATATTTTTTAAATTTGCCTCTTTAAGGGCTTCAATAAGATCTAATTATTGGAACTCCTATGTAGGGAAATGTTATGTATAATTCTCTGTAGTGAACTCTGTTTACCATTATAGCATTCACTATTATAATAATTAGAAGAATTATTCATAGGGAGAGGTTGGAATACTAAATGGTCTAAGATAATATGGGTGGGAGGGAAAGAGGGGGGTGAATAGTGGAGGACACCAAGAGAATCTTGAAGGAATAAGAGAAATAGGATATTCTATTACACACAAAGAGAGCATGGGAAGGGGAAGGGATGAATACTATTATAAGAAGGAGAGGAAGAGAGCATTAAGAGGTAATATTTAAACCCTACTCTAAGTGTAATTAACCCTGAGAGCGAAGAGTAGCTATATCCATTGGGATATAAAACTCTATCTATCCCTACTGAGAAAGTCAGAAGGGAGAAACCATAGGGAGCAGGGGAGTGGGGAGGTCAAAAAAGGGAGGGGAGAAGAAGGGGGAGGGAATTCATTAGGCCTTAAAAATAAAAGGAGGGGAATAATAAGGGAGGGGGTAAAAAGGGAAGTAAATCAAGGGAGGGGACAAAGGTTACTGGCTTAAAGCAAACCACTGGCTTAAAAGGAAATAGTGTAAGAAGAAGGAATAGAACTAGGGGAGGATACAAAAATGTCAGCGAATACACAACTGATAATTATAACTCTGAATGTGAATTGGATGAACTCACCCATTAAACAGAAGCAAATAGCAGAGTGGATTAGAAACCAAAATCTTAACATATGTTGTCTACAAGAAACACATATGAGGCGGGTGGACATACACAAGTTTAAAATAAAGGGCTTCAGCAAAATCTTTTGGGCTTCAAATGAGGGAAAAAAAGGCAGGAGTGGCAATCATGATTTCTGATAAAGCCAAAGTAAAAATAGATATGATTAAAAAAGACAGGGAAGGTAATTACATCCTGATAAAAGGCAGTATAGATAACGAGGAAATAACATTGCTCAATATGTATGCACCAAATGGCACAGCATCTAAATTTGTAAAGGAGAAACTGGTAGAGCTCAAGAAGGAAATAGATAGTAATACCACACTAGTGGGAGATCTAAATATTCCTCTTTCAGATCTAGATAAACCAAACCAAAAAATAAATAAATAAGAAAGAGGTAAGAAAGGTGAATGAAGCCCTAGAAAAATTAGATTTAATAGATATGTGGAGAAAAATAAATAGGGACAAAAAGGAATACACCTTCTTTTCAGCTGCACATGGTACATTCACAAAGATGGACCATGTAATAGGGCATAGAAACATTGCAAACAAATGCAAAAGAGCAGAAATAATATATGTAACTTTCTCAGATCATAATGCAATAAAAATAATGATTAGTAAGAGTACCTGGACAGGCAAATCAAAAAACTAATTGGAAATTAAATAATATGATTCTCCAAAACCAGCTAGTCAAGGAAAAAATCATAGAAACAATCAACAATTTCATTGAAGAGAATGACAATGATGGGACATCCTAGTAAACTCTGTGGGATGCAGCTAAGGCAGTACTCAGGGGGAAATTTATCTCCTTGAGTGCATATATTAACAAATTAGGGAGGGGAAAGATTAATGAATTGGGCATGCAACTTAAAAAATTAGAAAGCGAGCAAATTAAAAACCCCCAGCTGAAAACTAAATTAGAAATACTAAAAATCAAGGGAGAAATTAATAAAATTGAAAGTAAAAGAACTATTGAATTAATAAATAAGACTAGAAGCTGGTATTTTGAAGAAACAAATAAAATAGACAAAGTACTGGTCAATCTAATAAAATAAAAGGAAAGAAAAAACCAAATTGACAGTATCAAAGATGAAAAGGGAGACCTCACCTCTAATGAAGGGGAAATTAAGGCAATCATTAAAAACTATTTTGCCCAATTATATGGCAATAAATATAGCAATCTAAGAGATATGGATGAATATTTACAAAAATACAAATTGCCTAGATTAACAGCAGAAGAAATAGAATACCTAAATAATTCCATATCAGAAAAAGAAATTGAACAAGCCATCAAAGAACTCCCTAAGAAAAAATTGCCAGGGCCTGATGGATTCACAAGTGAATTCTATCAGACATTCAACGAACAACTAATCCCAATCCCTTCCATATTAAAATAAAACCCTTAGCCTGAAACTGAGAGTTTCTTTAATTATTATAACATCATCTTGGGCTAAGGGGCTGAGGAGAGGGGAGAATAGCAACCAGTTGATTTTAAAGGAAGTACTGGGTAAGCATCCGTTGTATCCAGGAAGTGTGTGAGCTTCACTTCCTGTTGAGTTCTGCTTTCACTCCAGCAGGGAGGGGCCCCTCACTCTCTACCTTAAAGGAGCCTATAGGTAGCAGGGAGACCAACTGGGCATCACAGCTCAGGCTACACATCACTGACAGTCTAAAATCACCTGCTACCGTAGTTTCAGGCTCCCAGGCCCAGGTGACTCACTTGTACCACCAGCTCCTCTATTATTAGCCATATTATCCACTTATTACACTAATCACTTAACTTCTGTCTGCTTCAGTTGTACCATATGTAAAATGATGATAATAATAGCACCTACTTTCCTGAGCTATTGTAAATAAGTTAAAAAATGAGTTAATATTTGTAAAATACTTTGCAAATCTTAAAACACTAGATTAAATACTAGCTATCACCATCATCATGGCCATCATCATCAACTTCTCTGCTTTCAGGAATTGTCCAAACAGAAAGAAACAATGCTTCAGGGTGGAAGAGTAGTCTATTCTCTTTAAACAATGCTGAATTAAAAAATAAAAAGAATCTGGATAAAAATTTTTGCCTATAGAAATGATTAAATCCATTAACATATGGTTCTTAAGAGAAAGAAAATAAAAGATTTTCCCATCTTCCTTCCTTGGGATTCTCCCTAACCTCTTCCTGCCGATTTTTGGAACAGTATAGCCGGGCTCATTTTTAGTCTGACCTCTCTCTCTTGCCTCTTTTCTTTTCCACAGAAAAGAGTGAGAATGGAGAAGCATATCCCCGAAAGAAGGTGGCTGCTCTTGGAGCCTCTGATGGCTCTGCCTCCTCCCAGCCTCCCAGGGAGAGCAGAGTGAAGAAGGGCAGCAATAGCTGGAGACGGATCCTGCTGCTCATTCTGGCCATAACAGTCCATAACATTCCAGGTAAGAGCCAGCCCTTTTATACCACCCCAAGTCCAGCCTTTGTTGCCACTTGCCTGGCGTAGAAGGAGAGCCTATACTAGACGGGCCTTTCTTCCATGTGAGGCTGTGGTTTATTGGGAAAAAAAAAAACAATGGAACTGGACATCTGAAGAAATAGTTTTCTAATTCCAGGTGTGTCATTACCCAACTAATATTGGGAGCACATACTTGGTTATGATGGTCTCTCTCTTATCTCTTTCTTATCTCATTGATGCCTAGAGACAGCTAGTTGGCACCATTAGTGCACAGAGCCCTTGGCCTGGAATCAGGAAAACCTGAGTTTGAAATCTGGCCTGAAGCCCTTAACTTTTCCCATTCTCAATTTTCTTGCAAAATGGGGACAATAATAGCACTTACCTGTAGGGTTGTTTGAAGATAAAATGAGATATTTGTAAAGCATTTTGCAAATCTTAAAATACTATATGAATGCTAGCTATTGTTATGATGATGGTGGTTATGCCCCTCAAAATAATATCATAAAGTTAAAACTTAACTTTAGTAGATATAAACATGTTTGATTGTGTATTACCTAGAGATATAAATAAACTTCTTCCTTTTTATACTCCTTGATTCTGGATGGTAACGACAAACCTTTTAGAGACTGAGTGCCCAAACTGCAACTCTCAAGCCACATGTGAGCTGCTCCCTTACCCCAGACAGGGGAGGCAGGAAGTGCTCCCATTGGCTGCTGGACAGAGGGGTGGGTCATGTGAGAAATGTCCTCAGGTGCACGTGGAGAAGGGGAGGGGAGCAGCTCCCTCTGGCATGCTCTGGCACATGTGCGATAGGTTCTCCAGCACAGGCCTAGGATTGTAAAATATTGGCCCATTGGTTCATAAATCCTGGACAAACATCAATAGCGGACAGAATTGAATAAGAGAAAAATACAAACTGGATTGCTTCTGAGATATTATGCAGTTATTTGAATGACTACAACCTTCTCTATGAAATACAGGTTCATATTTTTAATGGCAACATTCTTCAAGTGATGTTATATAAGCACAAGTAATAAACTTTATCCGTCTGAAAAATTTAAGTTGACAGTCACCAACGGGCAGTGGAGAGGTGTGTCACGGACATACTTCGATACACTGCAGATGAGTAATTACATAGAAGAGGTAGTATAAAGAGTGACATCAAAGAAATGTCTGACCAAGAGAAATGATCAACTGATCACCTCGCGTGAGGAATCTCTTGGTATTCTCAAAGAATCAAGAGATCATGGGTGAGGCTTTAAGTGCAGTGGGTAGAAACACCTCCTCCCTCCCTGCCATCTTCCTTATGGAAAATTTAGGGGCAGACAGGTAAGGGTTTCGAAGGGTGGATGGGCACAGATCATGTCACTGGCAGGAATACCCATAATCAAAGAGATAATAGAGCTACTGGTCAACTCTGTACCATTTTGACAACACTTCAATTACAGTGGGGCCTATATAATTATGGAGGTGCAACTAGATGGCTCAGTGGAGTGAGAGCCAGGCCTGGAGACAGGAAGTCTTGGGTTCAAAATCTGACCTCAGACACTTCCCAGCTGTGTGGCCTTCAGCAAGCCACTTAACCCCCATTGCCTAACCCTTACCGCTTTCCTACCTGGGAACCAACATATAGTACTGATTTTAAGACAGAAGGCAAGGAGTATTTTCTTTTTAATGCTAATTATGGACAAGGAATTAGGATTTAAGGAGTAATAAAGCCTTCCAGGAGATCTAAAGCAGAATAGGACAGACATGCTTACTTGAGCTAATAATTCCCTCTCCCCACTGCAATGAAAAAAATAAACAAACAACTACAACAGATTGTGGCCCTAGGTTTTGACATCTGGGTTTGCAATAATATATATCCCTTAGAGCTTTTGTGATTGAGATTAGCCATAACATGGCTACCATATGTGTACTGCCTTTCAACATATACATCTGGTATTTTTTTCCCAAGATGGTTTTTGCATAATGTCTGGGGAATGTTAGGATGATTAATGAAGAGTGATTATTTAGTTGTGATAAGAGTTTGGATTAAGGACAAGGCTGAAGATAACTTAATATCAAGGGTAAGTCGAGAATGTTCAAATTTAGAGATCTCTTTAGAGCATCCATCACCAGGAGTCAAAGAGTGCTCCATCCTTAGCCTTTCAGACCTCATTTTCTCTGAGTGTTTGCATCAATCTCATTCATCAACAAACATATCTTAAGAGTCTGGGCTGGGTGGTGGAAATAAAGACAGAAATGAATCCTCAAGCAGTTTACATTTCATCTGGAGCAGCATATCTGTCTATAAGATAATGATGGAGAGAGGGACCACTAGGGGTGGTACCTAGAGGGTTGGTGCTTTACCTTTTGGAAGGAAACAGGCAAGGAGGAAGTACATTCGGTACCCTGTGCCAGGACCTGTAGACTTTTTTTTTTTAAACAATGCAAAATTGCAAAGTTTATTTCCTTAAATAAAATACTATATTCATATCTATACAAAAAGCAAGAAGGCTAGTGTGGACGAATCAGTTTGGGGCCAGATTATGAAGGGATTTTAGTACCAAACAAAGACATTAATGTTGAACCTCAGAGGTCATAAAAGAAGTCTTTGGAATGTGGAAGGAACACGATTAGGATTGTGCTTTTGAAATATCACCTTGGAGTCAGCTAAGCAGCACAATGGATAAAATGCCAAGCCTGGAGTCAAGAAGATCTTCGTTCCATTTTGGCCTCACTAGCATTTACTGCTCTTCTGCTTTCAAATAGATGCTTATTATCAATTCTGAGACAGAAGATAAAGTTAAAAAAATGTCCCTTTGATAGCTGAGTGACAGGTGGCTTGGAGAGAGAAAAGACACAAGACAGGAATATCATTTAGGAGGTTATTGCAAAAGTTAAGATAAGAAGTGATGGGGATTGAACTCAGGTGTTGGCTACATGAGTAAAAATAAAAGGACTTTACAGGAGAGATGTTGTTTAGCCAAAATCAATAAGGCTTGATACTTGATGCTGAGATGAGATGAGATGAGATGAGATGAGAGTGAGAGAGAGAGAGGAAAATTGAGAGACAGACAGACAGACAGAGAGACAGACAGAGGGAGGAAAGGATCCAGGAGAGAACTTGAGCTTCATGCCCATGATGAGGGGTAAGACATAAATGGTGACCCCTTCAAAGCCTGCAGTGCAACCAAACTATTCATCCTGCTTTTCCTCACACACTTCATCTTTTATCTTCATGGGCCTTTGCTATAGTTGTCCCTGTTCCAGAAACAAGCTTTCCTTATCTTTAACTTTTGGAGTCCTTTGTTTCTTTCCTCACTTAGCTCAAAAACACCAATTTTTACCTGAAATCTTTCCTAACCTTCCCAGTTGCTACTGCCCTGCCCTGTTAACGTGTGTATATTTTGTATATTGTTGTTGTTTTTTCTTTGTTTTTGAAGAGGACATCATGGGGTGACATCTTAACTTGCTAGTGAATTGGATTTAAGGAGGCAGAGTTGTGGGCTGTGTTACTTTGTGAATATGCAGAAAAACCTAGCTTCCAGTTTCCCTCTGATACAAACTGACTGTGGGGGCCTGAACAAGTCACTTATTATTTCTCAATGCTTTGGGCAGCTCTCTTATGACTTTTATGTTGTAGGAAGGTACTAACCTATAATCAACAAAGGGATAATTGATAGAGTTTCCTTACCTAGGAATTGCTGGTATAAATACAATCACAATTCCTGCCTTTTTCCTTGTCCTATAACTTTTGTGTAAATGCCATTTCTCTCAATAGAATAAGCTCCTTGATGCCAAAGGCAACTTCATTTTTGTCTTTCCACCCTTGGCATCTAGCACTATGCCTGGCACTGAATGAGCAGTTAAAAAATGACTATTGATTAAATGAGTGTTTAATCTTGCAAAGTGGACTGACAAAGGCAGATAGGAGGAGAATCAAACCAAGAGAAGAGGGTATCCAGGAGGAGGGATGGCCAAGAATGTCCTGGGCTACAGAGGGATCAGAGAAGAGGAGGTCTGGGAGAAGGCTGTTAGACTTTACAATTAAGAGATCTTGGGTAACTTTGGAGAAAGTGGTTTCTATTGAATGATAAGGTCAAGAAGCCAGATTGCAAAAGGATAGAATTTGCATATCTATGAAGATCCAGACTGTGATATAGCTTGGAACATTAGTCAGCTGGCCCAAGGTGACCCGGGGTGAGGCTGACAGCTCTCTTCTCCCCACCTTTCTCCCAGATTCTCCATTGGAAGTATAATAGCCATAGTAAGAGACAAATCAGAGGACAGAAAGAAGAAAAAAGGTGCTACTCTTTTGTCTTAGAGGTGTGAGGGAAAGTTTCCCAGGAGGCTTTGCTATAACTTTCTTCTTTACTGCCAAAAATTCTTCAGCTTCTACATTGGGCTTAATAAGAAGGGAATTCGAGACTACACAGCAGACTCTTCCTGCTGCCCTTTGTTGAAACCAATTCCAAGGGCCCATCTTTTCACTAGCATACCTTTCAGGTCACCTCTAACATTATCTTTTATTTTTATTTTTTTAACTTTATTAAAAATTTAACTAGAGCTTAGACTTCTCCTTCAAAGTTCTGTGATTTAAATTACATTCTTAACATTACTCAAATAGACAAGTGATTTTTGAAGTTTCTTTTACTGCCTTGACTTCATGTGTCCTGGTGACATTTTGTAACAAAAGCTTTGACAGGGATGTTCAGACTTCGTGACTACTGTGTCTCCCTAGAAGAAATAGATTTCTCAGGGAGCTAGAGTGAGAGGGATACTCCATACCTGCTGTGCTCTAAACATGCAAATTCTAGAAGTTGAGAGTTAATCCTTCTGATTAACTATGGTTTATCTATCTATCTATCTATCTATCTATCTATCTATCTATCTATCTATCTATCTATCTATGTGTTTATGTTTAGAGAGAGAGAGAAGGAGAAGAAAGGAAGGGAGAGAGAGAGAGAGAGAAAGAGAGAGAGAGAGAGAGAGATAGAGAGAGAGTAAGAGAGAGAGTATACATATCTAACAGTACAAATACTCCTTTAGACCAGGGGTCCTTTACCATTTTTGTGTTGTGGATTTTTTTGGCAGTCTGTTAGTAGAATGATATGTTTTGTGCAGTGCTGAATTATAAGGTGTGACTTATGATAGTATATGACTGAAAATAGAATTGAAAAGAAGGTATTTGGATGGAACTAGGGAGGTTAAGAAATTTTAAGATCAATGTGTAAGAAGAGTTAACATAAATATTGAAACTATGGGGGATGATGGTTGGCAATAGGAAGAAAGACTATAAGCCAGGTGCCATCATCATTGAATTAAATTCATTTGAATGTTTGAAATACTTGATTCAATGTAATTCAGTATGCATTTATTAGGTACTTAAATACTGTGCTTAATACAGACACGGGGGATGCAAAGAAAAAAAATTAAAATAGCTCCTATTTTCCAAGAGCTTACGTTCTAGTAAGGCAGACAACATCAAAAATAAATAAAATATTTTATATACAAGTACAATACACATACAGATATCTATCTAATCTAATCTAACTTTGGGAGAGGAATGACCTGAAAAAATATATATAATATATATACACACATATATGTGTGTAAATATATCTACAATATATAATGTATGTGGCAGCAAAAAAGGTGGGGAAAAGGATTTTATAAACTGCATTGATTTTCAAGAAAGACCTATTATTTAGGAAAAGTGTAGACAAATTTTCTGGAAACATCCTTTGTTGCCTTATGCAAAGACCCTTATAAATTAGATGTGCCTCAGAACAAGGACACAAAAATCTTCATTTTTTTTTTTCTTGGATTAAGGATGAGTTTATTTTATCACTGGTCACTATGACAAAAAGAGATGTGGAATACAGCTTGTATCCTTTAGAAGAAAAGGCATTTAGTTTTAATTGTTCAAGTTGTCTTAGTCATCTGTTTCTAGGAGACTGTATGTTATGCCTTTGAAAGAAATTCTTAAGCTCTTAATCAATTGTGATTTTTATTGTTGGGATCAGAAAGTCATGCGTTTCAGTCCTTCACACTCATGATATTTCCTTTCTACTAGAGGTAATTTGGATTTTAATTAATTAAAGCAGAGTTTACTTAAATACAGGTCAAGGAGGAAAAGTGGAACCTTCTTCTTAGAGATTTCTTGATGTTTTAGTGTTGTGCCCCAATAGTGAAACACAGCTTAGCATTGCCATTTGGTGCAGTGGATGGAGCACTAACCTTGGAATCGGGAAAACTTCTGAGTCCAAATCCTACATTACACATTTTTTATCTGTGTGACTCTGGGCAAGTCACTTGACCTCTGTCAGTTTCAGTTTCTTCATCTGTAAAATAATAGCACCTACCTCCTAGAATTGTTGTAAGGATAAAATTAAGTAATATTTGTAAAGCACTTTACAAACCATATAGTGTTATATAAATTATTATAGGAGATATACATCTCCTATACTATTAGTTTTATTGTCCTAATTCACTTTTCCATAGAAGATTCTCTACATCTCCAAAAGCCATTAAATTCATTCAATATCTTCCTCCTCTGGATTCTGATCCTCAGGATTGTGACAAAGAAAGGCATGTGTAGTGAACTTTTTTTTTGCTAGGAGAAAAATGCCATAAAAGTATAGAAAGAGAAATGAGACCTTGAAGTCCTAAGGCCACTTATACTAAAGACAACCAACCATTTTTCTTATTGGCAACTGAATCAACTTAGAATAAAGCCATAAAATGCTCATAGTGCATCATATGCATTTAGAAAGGTTAACAGGACAGTAGTGTGGAGGAATTAGTCCAGGGACAAGGCAGACCAGTTAGGAAGCTATTACCATGGGGAGGCATGAAAGGGTAAAAGTCTGGACTAGGCTGAGAGCAGTAAGAATGGTGAGTGGGTCAGGATGTGAGAAATACTCTGAGATAGAAGTTATGGGACTTGACAACGAAGTGCTTATGAGGGAGAGGAAGGAGCCAAAAATTTCTCTAAGGTTGTCGGCCCGTGTGACTTGGAGGAGAGAGAGCAGTTCTATCAATAGACATGGGCAGAAATAAACAAGTAGGAGAGTGAGCCAACAAGCAGCAGTGGATTCTAGAGTTTTTTGTAGTCAATATCCAAGTTCAAGTGGAAGATTCTATTGTAGTTTATGCCCCTGGGGAAACTGGCACAATTACCCCCTGGTCAGTGCCCACCAACTCCTACCAACCCCTTCTACTACTGTTCCCAGTGGCCAAATCTATTAACATATAGACTGATCTTTTATAAATGAGCAAGCAAGATACCACATAAAAGGGTGGTAGGTTCATGATCGGCACCTGCTGATTGCTGGAATGAAATCCTTCTGAGTTTAGCTCTAATTTTCCTATACCTCCCTTTTGTGTAGAATTGTTTGCATGCTGTCCCTGTTCCTCATTAGATCATGAACTCCTTGAGGGCAGGAACCATGTTTTTGTCTGTCTTGGTATTCCTAGCACAGTGCCTGGCATATAGTAGGTGCCAAAATAAATTTTTGTTGACTTATTTTGACATTCTCTTGTTCTTGATTCTCCTTGTGGTACCTGGGAATGCCTATAGATACAGTTACTTCTGGAGAAAAACTTTTCTTCCTCAAAGTCTTCTACATTAAATTAAAAAATTTGGAATGTAAGCATCCTTCCAGGAGCATCGTTTTTTATATTGCTAGCAAACGTTAGCTTCAGGAAACACAACCCTGTGTCTGATTTCAGGGCCAATGCTCACAATCACTCCAGCCTGGCACAGGACCCTGGCAGCTAGTCACCAGCCCTCTCTCTGTTGCATACCTATCAGAAGAACTACTGGGGCAGCTGGGTAGCTCAGTGGAGTGAGAGTCAGGCCTAGAGACAGGAGGTCCTAGGTTCAAACCCGGCCTCAGCCACTTCCCAGCTGTGTGACCCTGGGCAAGTCACTTGACCCCCATTGCCTGCCCTTACCAATCTTCCACCTATGAGAAAATACACCGAAGTATAAGGGTTTAAAAAAAAAAAAAGAAGAAGAAGAACTGCAATACATTTCACTTCCTAGTTTGGAGGTTACCTACCTGATGGCTCCACTCCCATAGCTAGCCTTTTTGAGTTGATCAACCCAGGAGAGAAGCATGGATATAAAGGGAATGGGTTGGTGGGTGTGAACAGTTGCCAGAAGGAGCGAACAGGAAAGACTGCGAGATAGGAACAACAAGATCCTTGCAGAGCCCTAATTTTTTTTCTTCTCCCTTTTCTTGGGGTACCTACCTATTGTCTTAGGAATTTATCAACAGCAGCTTCTTCTAACAAATGTTCAGTTGCCTTGCTTTAAAGCAGACATTCTTAACCAGAAGTCCATGATCTCATTTTAAAAATATTTTAATAAGCATTTCAATGGAATTTATTTCCTTTGTAATCTTGTATATTTTATTTCATGCATTTAAAATGTTGTTCGTGGGAGAGATCTGTAGGCTTCACCAGATTTCCCCAACAGAAAATGGTAAGAAGCCTTGCACCCCCCCCCACACACACACACACACAAATGTTTTTAGTACTGAAAAGGAACTCAAAAGTTAGGAAACTGTATGCTTCAATTTCATTAGTCAAAGACCACCTGGCCCTAATGAGGTGGGTTTAGAACAAACACTCTCATGGAGTCTCACTAATCTGTTTTGCTTGTCTAACAAGTCAAGTTCAAAGATACTTCTAGCTTATTTAAAAGGGCTCAGAAACATTGTGATATTCTTCTTTAATTATGAGAATCTAAATGGGAAGCCTGACATTATAATTAGCACAGTCTCCTGTATGGGATGACATTTTGCTCAACATAAAGTGTTCTTGGGAGTGCACTCTAACAGAAGCTGGTGGCAGCATTTCCAGATTATATCATGGGATTTGAGAAATGAAACTGGCAGAAAGTCTCAGAAAGTGAAATCATGATTAGGGGTGGGGGTGGGGGTCCCTGAAGGACCAATGGAGAGTGGCAAGAGGTATATTTGAATCATATCCCTGTTCCTTTTATATTTTGTTGTCTCAGTGTCAGATGGCATATTGAAAGCTACATTCTGTTAGTTGTGCAATCACAGCTAAAATCCATGATACCTTTCTTCCAAACCAGTAGTATATGCTGTCCTCTCACTTGTTTTTCTTAATTAATGGAAAATAGGGTTTTGTGTTGTGGTTGTCATTTTAAGGCTGATGGCTTGAACAGTTCTTGAAATCCATCCATCAATCAAAGAGGCACATTTATTAAAGATTTACTATGTGCCAGGCACATGGTGCTAAGCATTGGGAATACAAATACAAGCAAAAGGGAAAACAGTTCCTGACCTTCAGGAACTTACATTCTGATAGGAGAAAACAACACATAAATATTAAGTACTGTCAGTCAGTGAACAAGTATTTGTTAAACACCTACCATGTGCCAGGTAAGATAACAATTGTTGCAAGTACAAAGAAAGGTCACTGCCTTTGAGTAGTTTACATTCTAATGGAGGACACAACATATCAATGACTAGTATAAAGAAATAGGGGCTACTCTACTCCTAGGGGATAGAGATATTGGTGAGGAGAGCTGTATCTCTGTATTCCCCTAGGATGCTGGTGATGAGGCAACACCAACCCCAATCACCCTTGCTGGATGTTACAATTTCCCCTTCTAAATAACAGTGCCCAGGAAGGACCCCAAATGGTCAGGTGGATGGGTAACCCTTTCAGGTCCCACCTGGGGTTGGATCAATTATTATCATTGGGCTCTGATTAGCCTTGGATCACGTTGTTTATCTGACTGCGTTTGCTCCCTCCCCAAGGGTTGTAATATAATGACCACTCAGGAAGGTACTTATTAAATACTTTATCTATGATCTTAATTAGGGAAAGGATAATTAGGATACGGATGGGGGACTGGAGACCCTGTCAATCTAATATCTATGATCTATAATCCCTTAGGTCTGTAGGCTATTGATTCAGTAAAGCTGGAGCTATTGTTCTTCACACCCCCTCTGATTCAGCTTGGCCACTGCCAAACCAGAGAGAGTAGTCTGCTTTGTGGGTGATGATTTCCTCTCAGGTTTCTTATTATCAGTGTGTGATATGTTAGCCTTCAGTAAGTATTCCACCCTTAACCACCCTCTTCTTCCTCAGGCCTCCCTTCCTCCCTTTCACCACCCAGGGACCCAGAGACCTAAAGATCTATGGTGATTCAGATACCTAAAGATCTAGGGAGATTCAGAGAGAACCAATGACCAACGGTCAGAGACCCAAAGATCAATGGTTAAGGACCGACCCCTCCCAGATGGCTGTTGGGGTATTTATACTCTCAGGCCAACCGATTTTTGCCCCTGGTCCACGGCATCTGGGAACATTCCAATGTCTCCAACTGTCTCTCCCCTGTCAATCAAGGTGAACCAACATTTCCCAGAGTTTGAATATAACACTAGGTATATACAAGATATACACAGAGTGGATGAGAAGTAAATTTTTTTAGGGGGATTTAAAAGGAATAAACAGCAGTTGGAAGGTGGGGAAGGACCAGGAAAGGCTTCTGCAACAAGTGAGATTTGTGTTGTCTTGAAGGGAGCCAAAGAAACTAAAGAGTGGAGATGAAGAAATAGAGCATTCCTGGCTGGGAAGACAGCCAGAAATATAAACATGTTTAAATGGTTCAAAAAATAAGGGAAAATCTCAACCAGTGCAGTGAACAGGAAATCTTGCACTGATTTTTGCATGAGGTTTTGATGATTGTATTTCTACCACAACCAAGTGATAGTCTGTCAATTCAGAGTCTAGGTTGTTCTCTCTCCTGGGGGAAAAGATGAAGGGACTCAAGAAATACCTGGCCACGTTCCAAGTTGTTCAAGACAATGAAATATCCCTAAAGGAGAGACAAGCAGGGCATTACTGAAGGAGAAAGGGATCTGACTTAGAGGAGATGGGACTTGGCCTTTTTCAGGAGGTTGGACATTTTACTCAGAGAAGAAAAGGAAGGAAAGGGCAACTGTACTATTAAGAGCTAAAAAGCAAAGCATATTTGAGACTTTCTGAAGAGGAAGGAGTAGTAGCTAGAAGCTCCAAGGAAGAAGAAGCTTCTTGTCTTCAAAATAATGATATAGCAGAGTTATGAAAGCTGTCAGATGAGAGATTATTCCATAAAGATCAGAGAAAAAATTGAAGAGTAATAGTTTATGGCCATTCCCTGTCTAGGGGGCATATATATCTTATGTATCAGGGAACCTCTCTAAACTTATCAAAATAGATGACTGATAACCACTTCTGATGATTCATGAGAACACAAATAATATCATCAGATGGAACCCAAGAAGTATTCCTGCACATTTTGAAATTCTGGGAAAGAAACAGAAGACCATCGGGACCCATACAGATTGTATTTTCCTTATTGCTTACTATTTAAAAATGAAGGCAAGGTATGAAGAAGAGAAAAATTAATCAGTAAAATGGCTCAAGAAGGTGGTGTCTCAGAATGGGCCTTTGATAACTTGACTACCACTTAAAATATCCAGAAATAATAGATTCTAAAACA
This sequence comes from Gracilinanus agilis, assembly GCF_016433145.1. Classification (NCBI taxonomy): domain Eukaryota; kingdom Metazoa; phylum Chordata; class Mammalia; order Didelphimorphia; family Didelphidae; genus Gracilinanus; species Gracilinanus agilis. The sequence continues at coordinate 213,156,604 of NC_058133.1, forward strand.
GGGCTATAATAACGTAACAAAGGCTGATGACAAGTATTTGCTAGATGTCTTATAAATATAATCGACAAAGTTTTACATTTAAAAAGAATTGAGGGGGGAAAAGAAGATTGCCTGTGTATCACTGCCATACTAGATAACATAGAAAATAATTTATTTTATTATTATATTATTGTATATTATCTTCTGTACTGGGAAAAGAATAATAAAAGTAGAGACACCCAGAAGTTCATAAGACACAAAAGTCAAGAACGGGGACAGTAGTGAAACCCATGGTCTCAAATGTCCACACACAAATGCCCACCATTTAGGCTACAAACTAGTTTCTAACTGTAAGAAAACTCTTTTACAAAGGGTAAATCAGAAAGGAAAACCCTGAGATGGTGTTACTGTGGTTAGCCAAGAGTGTTGATTAGCTAACCCTCAGAGAAACCCTAACTGACTGAGCAGGGAGCTGATGGCCTCTCCCTGCCCGGCTAGCCCTCTAGTATGGAGCTAGACAGAATATCTTCCTATTGTTGCTTCTAATCAAGAGGAGTTTGACCAGTCTCGACCTCAGGAGAGAAACCCCTTTTGATTGACAGAGAGGCTATGACTACTCCCTCTCTGTCCTGATAGAGTAGGGTGAAAGAAGAGGGGAAGCAGAGGTCTGCTCAGGCTAAAGACACCGAAGGAATTGAAGATTGGCTTTTGTTCAGGTCTTTGCTTGATGCCTGAACTTCCTTGATGTCTCCTCCTAAACAGCTCCTGTGGGGGAGGAGGCAATGGTGGACACCTCAAGATTCGACTAAACTTGAGGTTACTTAGAGCTTTCTCCCTTCCAGCCCCCATCACCCCTACTGTGAAGGATTCTGACTGCGTTATATTAACTGAAGGCGATTTAATAACAAGTTCAAAGGGGAAGGCATCAGGATTGAAGGAATTAGGATTTGCCCTAAACCTAAAGTGCAGAGTATTTTCAAGTCTCTCTCAGATCTGAGCATGGGGCTCACAGGCTTATGGAGGTTTCCTTTTTCCTATCCTATGCTATAACTATGCTTGATTGCTTGAGTCAAAGTCTTTAGCAGTAGTCAGCAAGCAAAACAGAGATCTTGATCTTCAAGCCTGACTTAGCCTGTCTCTCCAGGTTGTTACCCCTCAAGACAGGCTTTCAGTTTAGCCAGCTCCTAAATCCTTTTCACTCTCCACAAGTATCAGGGAAGAGGCAAGAGTTGGGAAAATTCTAGGAATAGATATGTTTTCTTTCCTGAGAGGCAGAGAGCGAGCTCCCTTTTGCTCCTGGGTCCAGGACAGAACCCCCAAGAGTAACTGTCCTCTCCCAGAAGTCTCTCCTCCCCCCTCCAATTGCCTGCTGTCTACCAATTCTTCTCCCAACATTCCAAACCATCTTTGTGCAATTTCCCCTTCACAAGGAAGCAAATTTGATATCACTGGTGTCATTGAGACTTGTTAGGATGAAATTCATGACTGGAATATGCCCCTGGATGTGTATACAAAAACAAAAGCATAAACAGCACAAGGGGAAACTTTGTAAGTTAAGAAGATAGATTTAAATGAAGAAAGCAGGGAACCAGAGGGGAGAGAAGCATGGTGGAGGGTATTTGGGTGAAGGTTAGTGGAAGGAGAATCACAAGTGATTTTGTCATTGGCGCATCCTATAAAGCATTTCTCAGAAAGAAGAAATGGATGAGGGAATTGGGAAATGGGTCACAACTTTGACCTAGAGGTATGATATAGCAGTGTTAGGTGACTTTACTTAACCAAACATCTAGTGGAGCTCTTTCTCTGCCAAAAGTCACTTCTTGATTTTCTGTAGTGATATTTCATCCCTCAAAATATTGAAAAAACAATGAAGAGATGATATATATATATATTTTAAAGATTTAAATATTTAATTTTTTTAGAAAAATTTTCCATGGTTACGTGATTCTTTACTTTCCCCTTCACCCCCCTGCCCCATATCCAATGCACATTGCCACTGGTTTTAGCATGTATCGATGAGATGATATATTTTGATAGTGATTCATATTAGCAATAAGAAACTGGTTTCTGTGATGTAACTGATAGGAACCCTTGAGAAGGAAGTGACTATTCACTCCTAGAATTTGTGGTGGGAAAGAAGAGGAGATCTGAGCATAGTCTGACATATATCCTGGATCTCAGAGGGTTGGAGAAGCATAAGTAGGAGTTCATGGTCTAAAATTATTCAAGGAAAGGCATCCCAAGATGAGAGGGAGATCCTCCAGAATGAAATTCTAAACACAGAAAAGGAAACATGAACAGTAAAGAAGTAAAATGGTAAATATATGAAGAAACCCATGTAGATATGCAGAGAACTTATTAACAAGCTATTGAAAATTTAAAAAATGAAAATTTAGAAGCTGGAAATAAATCCTGATAAAGGATAGATCAAGAGTGTCCTATAAAAATAGTGTCAGGAGTGCCAAAGCTCAGAATAAACTGAGACAGGTTAGAGGGAAACAAAGAACAGAAAAGGCTGTGGTTTTAAAAAGTTCTGTTGAGAGTAAAAAGGAGATTCAAAGAAGGCAAAAGACTGCTTTGAGTGGCTGGGATGACAGTAACTGATCACAGAGAAGTCAAGAGTTGCTCAGTGTTTATTTTGTTTCTGTTTTCTCTGTAAGGGAGACCTTTGCACTGGAAATGACAGAATAAAAATGACTTATAGATAAGGATTGATGCCAAATTGATAATAATAAAATACCTACTTGCACTTCGTGAATTTAAATCACCAGGTCCAGATTAACTTCAGACTTGGGTATGAAAATAATTGGCAGATGCAATTGCTTTGCCAGTCAGTAGGTTTTGAAAGATCATAGAAAATGGAAGAAGAACCATAAGATTAGAGATGGACAAATGCCCTATTTTTTCAAAAAAAGAAAAGTAAGTACACAGACTACAAATCAGCAAACCTTTCTTTGATTCCTGAGAAAATCCTAAAGTAGAATATTAACAAGATGAATAATAAACATCTAGAAAGGGAAGTGGTGGTTACAAATAGTCAACATGACTTGATCAAAAATAGGTCATGCCACACTGACCTCATTTCTTTTTTTGAGGTTATTTAACCTGATTAAAAGATGAGGGAAATGTTATAGTTTATCTAGATTTTAGAAAAATATTTGATTAAATTTTTTATGGTGAAGATACTACAGTTAGAAAGATTCAGAATTTTTGAATGAGCAGACTTCAGGGTCAATATGGCAGGAAGTCTTCAATGGAGTATCCCAGTGATTTGTGGTTGACCCTGAGTGATATAAATTTTTTTTCTGTGATTTAGATAAAGACATTGATATGTGCTTATGAAATTTATACATGACACCAAGCTAAGAGGGATAGCTAGTGTACTAGATGATGGGCTAGAACATTGGACTGAATCTAATAAGGTCATTTTCAATAGGGGCAAATGTCAAGTCTTATACTTGGGTTGAAATAAATCATCTTTATAAGGACAGTATGTGGGAAGCATGGATAGACAGTAGATGTCTGAAAAAGATCTCAAGGTTTTTGTGGGCTACAAATTCAATATGAATCAGCAATGAGATATGGAAACCAAAAATCTATTATCATCATGGAGAAACATGACTTCCAGGCATAAGGAGATGATAGTATCTATATTCTTCCCTGGTCCAACTATCTCTGGGCATTAGGTTCAGTTCAGTTCAGTTCAGTACCACAATTCAATGTCACTGATAAATTGAGGAGTATCCATAAGAGGATAACCAGAATGGTGAGGGCCCCTGAGTCCATGACATATGAAGACATGGAGGAACTGGGAATGTTTAGCCTGAGGAAGGGAAGACTCAGAGGAAGATATGATGGCAGCCTTCAAATATCTGAAGGTCTATCACGTGGGGATGAATTAAATTTGTTCTGCCTGACCCCAAAGGGTAGAAACAAGGAACAATAGATTGGAGGTTGCAAATTGGCAGAATTAAGCTTGATTTCATGGAAACATTTCCTAAGAATTAGAGAGATTCAAAGGTGGAATGGGCTGTCTTGAGAAGAGGTGAATTCTTCACCTCACTTTTTAAAACTAACTCATGTAGTCTAGACAACAACTTGTGGGGTATGTTATTGGAGGGATTGATTTCGCACATGGATTGAACCACATAGGCACTGAGAGTCCAGCCCAGTTTCAAGATTCTTTAATTATGAAATGTCAGGTGGTCCGTTGGTATAATTTCATCTAGGGTCCCACTGGTTTTCTACTGAGTGCTATACTTTAGTGAAGAAAATCTAGGAGCCAGAGATAACTTTTTTGGTAACTATTCAGTCCTCAGGATTTCATTTTCAGCCTAATTGACTTAAACTTTTGCTTCTTCTTTTTTGTTGGATAGTTCTACCATAGCCAGAGACAGAAATAATACAATGAGAAATGAGTATAAACCTATTTCCACTACTTGGAAAAACAGCTTTAAGTACCTAACCCACAAAGAGCAGGCCTGTCTTCCCAGGTGAAAGTTTGTTTCACCAACAAGTAATTCCCCAAACCAAATGGACATTTTTCCCAGCCTCAGACACTGTCTTTATATTGATGAGCCCCTTTCCTAAGAGTCTTTGCTGAACAACTAATTGCTGTGTGCTTTCTGCCAAGCATACAGAGGGAAAGTGTTATTAATGCTTAGCAACCATATCTTGTCCTTTGGGAGCAGGCAGGGGGAATGAAACATCTCAGAATTACCTAACATACCCGGAATATTATTGGCCAAGCAGTCAGCTACATTTATGTAGACGAGCCTTTTTTCAGATGCTTGTCAATTTGTTTAGAAGCTGAAATTAGCGACAAATTGGATAAGTTGGTAATGTTTAAAATGTCAAAATTCAGAACTGCTGGTTTATTATATTCATATATGTGGAGTTCAGTGGCATATTAATTATATATTTAAATAGTTTCTGCTTATTCAAATTCATTTTCAGCCTCATGGTGATTGTCATGGTGAGGAATTGAAATCAATTAAAATGTTGCGTGTATTGTATAAATTTTTTTTTTGGTATATCATTAAAATTTTTTAAACATAATTTTTGGTTATTCTTCCTTTGGTAAACATCATCAAGTAAGAGCCATGTATGTATGTACATACATACATATATATATGTATATGTAATGAAGATTGCTCATGGGTATCATGAATCTTCATTATGTATAGCTTGAATTTTTTAGAATATAACTAACATAATTTCAAAGCTATTCTGCTTGTGTATCCCCTTATGAACTTCCTTCTTTTCTGTTCACTTTTTAAAATGTTAAATGACTCTTTTCTTTCTTTTCTTTATCTTTTTGGCTTCACTAGTGTTAGTTTTTTTCCCCACCACATCTTCTTCAAATAAAACAACAACAGCACTTCCCTTGTAACAAATAAACATCATCCAGCAAAACAAACCCACACATTGATCCAAAAATATCTCCTTGTTCCCCCATCTCTATATCAGGTGATAGGTAGTATGGATCTTCTAGAGTAATGGTTGGTTGTTGCATTGATGAAGGTTCTTTACTATAAAAATACTTCTATTAATATTTTTGTACATATAGGAACACTCCTTATTTTTTTATTGCTTTGGGGGCATATGCCTAGTGATACTTCTCAGTGATATTATACATATTTTAGTGACTTTGCAGTGTATATTTCCAAATTTCTTTTCAGAATGGTTAGGTCATATCTTAACTCCATCAGCAAGCAATGCATGTGCCTTTCTTCCCACATCACTTCTGAAATTGTCATTTTCCTTTTTTTAGTGATCGTTTCCAATTTTATTTCTGATTATAAAATGGGACCACAGAGTTGTTTTAATCTGCACTTCTCTTATTATTGGTATCTTTGAATGTTTTTTCTTATGGCTTGCATTCTATTCTTTAATAACTTCCTATTCATATCCCTTAACCATGTCTATTGGGAAATGTCTCTTCCCTTTATGTCTTTGAACCCATTTTCTATATATCTTAAATATCAGATCTCTACCACAACCAGCCCATTCTCTCTCTGCAGGTCACCATCACCAGTAAGTATTAGCTGAATGGGCCAGATCCCTTGGACTATGTTAGTATGTACATTAGGAAAAAGCAGTGGAGTTTTTTGTTTTTTGTTTTAAACAGAGTTAAAGTTTAACAGAGAAACTTACTGCATACTTTTTCCCCAATTAACTTTTCCCTTTCAAGTTTTACCTACATGATTTTACTTGTGCAGAAGCTTTTCAATTTTGAGTAATTAAAATTGTCCATTTCTTCTTCTATGAACTTTTTGAACCTTCTAGCCCCAATGGTTTTCAAAATACTACATTTAGGGTTGGTAATTTTTAGTTTAGTTCTGTATTTAATGTATACATGTCATGACTTTGTAGGGGAACTTCCATGGTTTTTGGCCTATGTCTTGTTGACATGGAGACCAATGCAAAACTGATGTTGCTCATAAAGAGTGGGTAGAAAGAAGTCAAAACAAATGATTTAAGTACATTTAAGATCCTGCATTTTGATGATGATGATCCTAGACTTCTTTGAACATTTATAGTGTCAAGATTGTGATATCTCTTGAAAAACAATAGTCCTCTGATCATCTCATTCTGTTGAAAAGGCATCATCATCTGTCCTAAATGTTTCAGTTGTTCACTTGCCTGCAGGATCTTTTCATCTTTCAAGCTCTCTTCCAGCTTTGTTAGGCTTTGGCCAGCTCATTTTGCACTCAGAGGGTTTTGCTTATGTGAATTTCCTTTTGTTCCTTTTCTTGGACTAACTTATGTCATAATAATTTCTTGTCCCAAATTCATGCCTCCAAAAAACTGCTAACTCTTAGCATTATTCTTCTGTGTCATGGAGCTGTGCCCTGAGGCATTTGGTCTTGGCAGCTCAGGATAACATGACTTAGGAATCTCAAAGTGAGTGTTGGGACTCTCTGTTTTCAGCTTTGACACTTGCGTAGCTATGAGGATATCCAAGTGGTATCTAAATAAAAGGTTGTGCAAGTGAGGAAATTCTAGATGACCAGTTTTGTTATTGGTTCTTAGTTCTACTCAAAAGCTTGGGGAAGAGATTCACAATTAATGGCTAACATTAGGTTTGAGGATTCTCTGTAGATATTACTGATTCATGATATTAAATTCTTTGTTACAGGGATTCTAACCCTTTCTGTCAGCAATGACTTTCACATGAGCATAAGTCATTTACCTTCTCTGGGGTTTAATTTCCTTATCTGTAAAATGGGGTTTATAATCCTTATCACACTCTACTTCACAGGAGTGATTTGAGAATAAAGTAAAATAAAGGATGTTCCATGTGCTTTGAAAATAAAGGTGTGGCCCCCAGAAGTAAAAAATGGAAACAAAAGGCCCAACAAATACCAAAATATTTGTAGTTGCACACCCGTGGTGACAAATAATGGAAAACTAAGTGGATTCCCATTGGCATATGAATATAATGGAATATTGTGCAATTATGACTAGGAAGAGAAAGTGGAGAGATCTATATGAATGGATGCAGAGTAAAATAAATAGAACCCAAAGAACAATACATCCAGTGACTACAAGAATCTAAAGGGAGGAAATAAAAAAAAGGAGTAATTGCCCTTACTAATTGAAAAATTTGTGATGATCCCAGAGGACAATGAAACCTACTTCCCTCCTCATAACAAAAAGGTGGGGGACAACTAGAGGAAAATGTTCTGAACTTTGACAAGGGAGGTCACTGCTGGATTTTAAATTTTGTTTTGTTTTTGTTTTTTATTTAATTGTTTTTCTTTGTCATGAGAAAGAGTTCAGTCTGGAGAAGACAGGAATGACTTTTTCCAGAAATGATTACATTGTAAAGACAAAAAACATCCATGAAAAATATTCCTTTTTAATAAGAAAGTTAAAAAAGGTTCTGGCCTTTGTCCTCTCAGAGAAGTGGAGAATTATGGAAGTAGAATACAGTATACCTATTCCATGGGTTGTCTTCTCTTAAGTGTTTTTCGTTGTTTAAAAAATGATCTTAAGAACTTGGGAAGGGGAAAGAGCAAAGAGTTTAGAGATAAAGGGGGAATGAATATAGTATAAAAATAAAAAGCAACAAGTTTTTTTTAGTTTATTTTGAAGAAATAAAGATATGGATGAAGAAAAGCTGCTTTTATTGGATTACTGCTATTGGGAGAAGGGTCAGTGTCCCCACTATGAGATTCTTGTTTGATCTAGTAACATAAAATTCAAAGCTGCTGTTTGGGGGTTTTCCTGATTATTTCCTTGTGAGTAGAGATTGTTTTATTTTTGTTATTTGTGTCTCCATTGCCTGGAAAACTGCTTAACACATAGGAGGCACTTGGTAAATGCTGGCTAATTGACTGAATTATCATCTTTCCCATTTCCTTCTTCTCTCTGAATCCTGCCTCCCAATAATGAGATGTCAGAGGATGTTACTTTCCACAGAAATGGCTAGATCTTGTTCACAGGTATATAGTTAGTCCTCATTTTAAATGTCAAGATTGTCAGATTGGGATATGGCTTCCTTATATGTTCTTTTGAGCATCTGCTTTTTCACAGGTTCAGGCTTCTGTAAGAGAAAATGTGGCATATAGGACAAGTTCTTCTTAGGTACTTCCTTCCCCCATATTCTCCAGCTTCCTTTCCTAGTCTGTTCCTTTTTCTTCCCTTCTACCTCTACAGACCCTGTACTTGGGAGCTGTTCTGACTCCTTCCCTTTGATAACCCTAAGGTATTAGGAAGGTAATATGTTACACTGTCTTCTGTTTCTTATAAAATGACTACAGAAAGAGGACATTGCTTGAATTGAAGGAATGAATTTGTAACAATGGAATTCCAAGAACTGTGGCACTTCAGCTGTTTAGAGAAAGATGGGATCTTCTTATTGTCCCTCAGACAGGAAACTGACCCTATCAGCAGTGACCACTAAATCCTACGTAGGTTTAGGTTTCATCTTTTGGTAATTCTGAGGAGTGCCTTGTTACTTATAGACAGAGAAGGATGCTTGCAGGAAAGATAAGGTTGCCAAGGAAACCAAGCCACAAATTCTCTTGTTTTTCCTTGAGGGGCTAGACAGGATAGTAAAGGATTTTGTCACTGACAACTGTGTCTTCTTTTCTTCTTTAAAAAGCAAAACAAATGGATGAGGTGATTGTGTGAAACAAATTAAAGACTTTATACAAAATGGATAGCTAGAATTTTAAGTTTCACATTCTTTTACTTTATTAACCTTTTTTTGCTATGGAAATAGATGTAGATATTCTTTTCCTCTCCAGTTCAAAAGGAATCAATTTTGCTGGTTTGGCAACATAAGCATACATGACTCTCTTTTTATTTTATTTTTTTATTTGAAAAGATGTATTTAATTAATTGATTTAGAATATTTTTCCATAGTTACATGATTCATGTTCTTTCCCTACCCTCCTTCCATCCCCTCCCATAGCCAATGAGCAGTTCCACTGGATTTTAAATGTGTCATCGATCAAGAACTATTTCTATATTAATAATATTTGCACTAGAGTGATTGTTTAGAGTCTACATCCTCAATCATGTCCCCATCAACACATGTGATCAAGCAGTTGTTTTTCTTCTGTGTTTCTACTCCCACAGTTCTTTCTCTGGATGTGGATAATGTTCTTGCTCATAGGTCCCTCAGAATTGCCCTGGATCATTGCATTGCTGCTGATAGAGAAGTCCATTACAATCAATTGTACCACAATCTGTCTCTGTGTATAAAGTTCTCCTGGTTCTGCTCCTTTCACTCTGCATTAATTCCTAGAATTCATTCCAGTTCACATGGAATTCCTCCAGTTCATTATTGCTTTTAACACAATAGTATTCCATCACCAACAGATACCACAATTTGTTCAGCCATTCTCCAATCGAAGGACATCCCCTCATTTTCCAATTATTTTTGCCACCACGAAGAATGCAGCTATATATATTTTTGTACAAGTCTTTTTCCTTATGATCTCTTTGGGGTATAAACCCAGCAGTGGTATAACTGGATCAAAAGGCAGAGAGTCTTTTAAAGCCCTTTGGGCATAGTTCCAAATTGCCATCCAGAATGGTTGGCTCAATTCACAACTCCACCAGCAATGCCTTAATGTCCCAATTTTGCTACATCCCTTCCAACATTTATTACTTTGTTGTCATATTAGCCAATCTGCTAGGTATGAGGTGGTACCTCAGAGTTGTTTTGATTTGCATTTCTCTAATTATAAGAGATTTAAAACACTTTTCATGTGCTTGTTGATAGTTTTGATTTCTTTATCAGAAAATTGCCTATTCATGTCCCTTGCCCATTTATCAATTGGGGAATGGCTTTATTTTGTGTACAATTGATTTAGCTTCTTATAAATCTGAGTAATTAGACCTTTGTCATAGGTTTTTATTATAAAGATTTTTCCTCAATTTTTTGCTTCCCTTCTAATTTTGATTGCATTATTTTTGTTTGTACAAAACCTTTTTAATGTAATGTAATCAAAATTATTTATTTTATATTTTGTAATATTTTCTAACTCTTGCTTGGTCTTAAAATCTTTCCTTTCCCATAAATCTGACAGGTATACTGTTCTATGTTCACCTAATTTACCTGTAGTTTCCTTCTTTATATTCAAGTCATTCACCCATTCTAAATTTATCTTGGTGTAGGGTATGAAATGTTGATCTAAACCTAATCTTTCACATACTGTTTTCCAATTTTTCCAGCAGTTTTTGTTAAATAGTGGATTTTTGGCCTCATACACTGTCTTGCTGAGGTCATTTATCCCAAGTCTATTCCACTGGTCCTCCCTTCTGTTTCTTAACCAGTACCATGTTGTTTTGATGACCACTGCTTTATAGTACCGATTAAGACCTGGTACTCCACATTTTTTCATGACTCATATTTTAGAATAAGAATGACTCCTTTTTAAAAATTTTGAATTTGAGACAAATGCCCAATAGATCTTTTCTTAAAATTTTTTTTTCAGTTACATGTAGAAACAATTTTTGACAATTGTTTTTTAACATTTTAAAATTCAGATTTTCTCCCTTTCTATATGCCCTGAGGTAGTGAATAGTTTGATATGGTTTTTATTCATGCTTTCATGTAATACATATTTCCATATTGCTCATGTCATGATTGATGACACATATCACATTTACAATAGAAATATCAATTTCTGAAAGATATGTAGTGGAAGATGGTATGTTTTGATCTGCACTCAGATTCTGATCATTGCTTCTTTGGATATGGATAGCATTTTCTTCATCACTCCCTTGGGGTTATCTTGAAGACTTGCTTTGCTGATAAGATTTAGCCCTTTAGTTCTGCTCCTTCACTTCACATCACTTCACATTCAAATCTTTTCAGGTTTTTCTCAACTCATCCTGCTTGTCATTTCTTATGGTGCAGTAGTATTCCATTACAACTATATATCACAATTTGTTCATTCGATCTGCAAGTGATAGGCAACCCCTGAGTTTCCAATTCTTTGCTACTACAAAAAGAGCTGCTGAAAATAATTTGGTACACATAAGTCCTTTTCCCTTATCTCTGATCTCTTTGGTATGTAGAACCAATATTGGTATTGCTCTGTCAAAGGGTATGCATAGTTTTATGGCCCTTTGAGCCTGGTTCCCATATTGCTCTTCAGGATGGTTGTATCAGTTCATAATTCCACCAACACTATATTAATATCCCAATTTCTCCACATCTCCTCCAGTGCTCATTTTCCTTTTTGGTCATATTAGCCAATCTGGTAAGTGTGAAGTGTTATCTCAGAGGTGTTTTAATGTTCATTCCTCTAATCAAGAGTGATTTGGAGCATTTTTTTTATGACTATGGATAGTTTTAATCTCTTCCTCTGAGAATTGCCTGTTTATATGCTTTGACCATTTCTTATTTGGGATTATGTTTTATATTTTATAAATTTGATTCAGTTCTTCAACAGATCTTTTCTTAGGAAGACAAGATTTTCTTTTTAGAAATTAAAAGGTAATTCAAGATACTTTGGTACTATCCAAATCTTTGCATGCATAATCTAATCATACTTTTCTTCATTCTCAGGGGGATGTGGTGGGAGGCTGAGCAGTGGACTTGAGAGAGGGGATTGACCTAGGGATGGGTAGTTTGATTGGAAATCCCATGAGCCAGGATCTGTCCTGGATATCTTTTCCACCAAATCCCTCCCCCTCTTCCAAACTTTCCCATTATTGTAGAAGGCACCACCACCCATCACCCAGGTTCATAACCCCATTGTTATATTCCACTCCTCATTTTCCTTCACCACACATCTCATCAGCTGCCAAATATTGTTGATTCTACCTCCACAATATCTTATACATCTGTTGTTTTATCTCTAATCACATGGCCACCTGACCCTCATCAGTCCTTCATCATATCATCGTTGTATTATTGTAATCCCCTTCTAAATTTGCTTCCCTACTTCAATCCTCTCCTCATTCCAATCTATTCTACACAAAGTTGCTATTTTCCTAAAGTGCAGAACTGGCCACATCACTTCCTTATTCAAGTGAACTCAGATGACTCCCTGTTGCTTTTAGGAACAAATATAAATTCCTCTTTCTGGCTTTTAGAGCCCTTAACAACATGGCCCCCCTCCTTCTTTTCCAGCCTTCTTTAATTCTGAGGTCTACTCAGTCTGGCTTCCTAGCTGTTCCTTACCCATCACACTGCCCTGAGTGCTGAGAATATACTCATTCCTTACCTCTGGCTTATAGAATTTCTTCTGTCTTTCAAACCTCAGCTCAAAGACAACCTTTCAGAAGCCTTTCCTGATACCTCCCTAAGTGACCCCACTTCCCATTGTCTGGCATTTATTTTGCTAGGTCTATATGAATACATTGCCTTTCCTAATAGATTATACTCTTCTTTAGGGCAGTAATTTTAATTTTTGTCTTTGTGTCCCTAGCATTTAGCATAGTACCCTGCAAGGAGTAAGTGCTGAATAAATACCTGTTAACTGGTAAATTGCCTCCTTACCCTCTTGCAATTAAATCCTTCCTTTCTTCCTTTCTTCTTTCCTTCCTTCTTCCCTTCCTCCCTGCTTCCTTTCTTCTTTCTCTTCCTTCTTTCTTCCTTCCTTCTCTCTTTCCCATTTTCCTTCCTTTTTATTTTTCATTTCCTATATATTTTATTTCCTTTTATTTTCCTTTCTTTTTGTTTTGCTACAACAAACACTTCCTATTGCTCAGATAAACCTTCAAGAAAGTACATTATCCAAAAGCAGTTCAGAACTTCCTAAAAGACTGTGAGCAACTAATAATATATATCACATTCTACTTTTGTGGTTTACTGTTATTGTATAACATTGTTAGGGTTCAAAATGGGTGGCCTCCAGAGGAACACACGAGACAATGCAATCAAAGCAGGAGAAAGCTTTATTGCCAGTGCATGCTGGGGGAACTCAGCAAGAGAATCCCGAGTGGTGCATTCAGAAGAGGGAATATATATGTTTCTAGGATATAGGTTTTAGGGTTAGCTAATAGCTAGACAGAGGGAGTAGGGATGCTTCCAGGTGCCACAGGATATGATTCTTAATCTTCAAGGCTGTTCTGTCTAGGAATCTGCTGTTCTGTCTAGGGGAGGAGTTGTGGCCCTGGGGCTGTCAGCCAGAGATGTCATGCCCGGCTTCGTTATCCAAAAAACCCCCTGCTTAATTGCCAAGTTTAGCTTTTTGGTTATAATATTCTTATAAGCTATAATATTTCTATAAGCTATAATATTTCTATAAGCTTTTTTGGCTATAACAACATATTCCAGGTTACCTTGAATTCTTCAATGTGGTCATTTCTTATAGAACAATAATATTGTGTTACACTCAAATGTCATCCTTTGTTTAGCCATTCCCCTGTAATTAGGCACATGGTTTGTGTCTAGTGTTTTGCTCATACAAATAATACTGCTATGAATGCTTTAGAGCATATGGATCATTTCTTAGAATCATTGATCTCCTTGTAGTATATAAATCCAATACTGGGCTGGCTAGGCCCAATGATATGAACAGTGTAGTAATAAAAGGAATAATAGTAATAACTGACTTTTATTTAGAACTTTAAAATTTACAAAACATTTTTTAACCATGCGTTTTTTTCCTCTCTTCCTTTGACATAATTCTAAGTGAGGTGGAAATTAGAGATCAGGATGGGGGAAGGTTGGCTCAGAAGGGAAACTTAAGAGGACAGGGCCTGAGAATCTAGGGAAGTTCACCACAGTTACACTGAACATTCGGGCAGACAGAGAAGAACCGAAAATACATTTTACCTGTTTAACCCTTTGCCCCAGTGAATAATAGCTAGCATTTATATCATGATTTAAGATTTACAAAGTTTTCAATGTTTTCTCATTGGAAACTTACAACAACCCTGGGAAGTAGGTGCTAGTAAGAGGCTTAGATCCAGTGGAATTGCTTGTCAGCTCCAGGAGGGGGGTGGCAAAGAACATGAATCATGTAACCATGGGAAAATACCCTAAATTAATTAATTAAATAAAAAAGGGGGAAAAGTAAAAAAATAAAACTAAAATCACTTAGTATTTTTAAAAAAGAGGCTTAGAGGAGTTAAATGACTTACCCAGGGTTATACAGTAGCTTTTAAGTGTCTGAGGTATGATTTGAAATGAAGTCTTCTTGAGACCAAACTCAGCTATTTCAATAGGTCAACTATGTATGTGTGTATATATATACAATTATGTAAAGGGCTTGTGCATATGTGTATATGTATTGGCTTATTCTTAACAACATCCTTTAAGGTTCCAAATGTCTCTTCAGAGAGAATGAAATTAGGCCTGTCTAGTCTAGTCGAGTCTGAAAGAAATCTGACTCGTGAAAACTAGAGGGGAAAATATTCACCGACTGCTATAAAGAGAACACGTCCATCTCTTTTTAGAGAGAAAATAGGCCAGTTTTCATTACTAGTGTCAACACAAGGAAATTGTTGACAATCTAACCTCTTAGCTATTGCAAACTGAAGAAAGTAACAGAAGGTATTTATTTTCTTTTTGCAGAGGGCTTTTTTTTTTCTAATGGGAATCAGGTTAGTGCCATCCCTCCCTCCTGGCTGACTAAAGGTCCTTCTCAGCTCAAGAACTGATTGCTGAGCCCAGCATTCCAGGCCCAGAATAATCTGGGGCTCTCAGTGGGGCTTGGGGCTTTGGATTTTCAGGCTGCATGGAGGCAAGCAGAATAAGGGAAAGAGGCTGCTCTTAGCATAGAGCTGGGAGCTAGTTAAGGTCATCTGGTTTCTCCCCAACCCCCACCCCCACCCCACCCCACCCGCCCCCACATACACTTAAATAAGGATGAGACCCAGAGAGGTTAAATGGCTTGTCTGATCATACAGTAGTGGGAGGTAGAGTCAGGATTTTTAAAAAATTATATTTATTATCATATAAATTATATATTATTATCATATATTAACAAATCTTTCAGAATTGTCCCAGGTCATGGCATTGCTGAGAGTAGCCAAGTTTTCACATTTGATCATCCCATGATATTGCAGTTACTGTGTATAATGTTCTCCTGGTTCTGCTTATTTCACTCCGTGTTGCTTCATTCGGGCCTTTCTAGCTCTTTCTGAAATCCTCCTATTCATCATTCCTTACAGCACAATAGTATTCCTTCACTATCATATACCACAATTTGTTCAGCCATTCCCCAGTGGATGGACATCCTCTCATTTCCAATTCTTTGTCACCACAAAAAGAGCTGCTACCTATTTTTGTATAAATAGGTCCTTTGCCTTTTTTTTTATTATTATTTTTTTGGGATACAGACCCAGTATGATATTATTGGATCAAAGGGCATGCATTCTTTTAAAGCCCTTTGGGTACAATTCCAAATTGGCCTCCAGAATGGTCAGATTCATTTACAACACCACCAGCAATGCATTAGTGTACCAATTTTGCCACATTCCCTCCAACATTGATCATTTTCCTTTACTGTCATATTGGCCAATCAGTGAGGTAGAAGGTGGTACCTCAGCATTGTTTTAATTTGCATTTCTCTAATCAAGAGGGATTTTTTCATAGGATTATTGGTGGCTTTCATTTTTTCATCAGAAAACTGCCTGTTCACATTTGACAGTAGGGGAATGTAGAACCAGGATTTAAACTTGGTGGATTAGAAGGCCTAGTTCAAGTTCAGGCTCTGCCAGGCAGCTGGCAGACACAGTGGATGGGGTATGGAACTTAGAGTTAGGAAGACTTCACACTGAGTTCTACCAGAGGCAATTACTAGCTGTGTGACCCTGAGGAATTCACTTAACCCTCTGTCCGCCTTAGTTTCTCCATCAGTAAAGTAGAGAATAACACCTACTCTCAGAGTTATTGTAAGGATGACATGAACTAATATTTGTAAAGTGATTTGTAAATCTTAAATGCTAGCTATTATTCTTATTAGGGGAAAAATAATACTCTATATTTATTTCATAGGGTTTTCGTCAGGATTGAGTGAAATTAGATTTGTAAATGGACTTTGAAAAGTGTCATGTAGTATATGGGTTCAGGGTGGTACTGCTGTCATCCCAGATGGCTCTTCTGACTTCCAGGCTTTGAAAAATACAAGCAGTTACTGAGATAGCTAGGTAGCACAATGGATAGAATGCCAGGTCTGGAGATAGGACATCCTGGGTTCAAATTTGGCCTTAGACACTTCCTAGCTGTATGACCCAGGGCAAGTCACTCAATCCCAATTGCCCAGATCTTGCCACTCTTCCGTCCTGGAACTAATACACAATATTGATTCTAAGAAAAGTAAAAGTTAAAAAAAAAAAACAAAACCAACAACGTACCTTCTGCCACATTTGAACCCAGGATTTCCCATCTCCAGACCTGGCTCTTGGTGCACTGAGCCTTCTTGCTGCCCCTAAGAGTAAGTATTTACTACTTTTCAATAACTCTGTGACTAACCCACATATAAGGGCTGAGAATGAAAAAGAATGACATTTCTCACCAGGTGGCAACAAAATCAACAAGTTATTTTTCTTCCTAAACCACACTGTATGATTTTAGAGGACCTGATTAAGTTTACACTTTGATGAGTGCACCAATTTTTCCCCTTTTGATGAGGCCAGGGATATATTATATAAAATCAAATCTCTAAAACAGAGAAAATGATTATTGATGTGAATTCTTCCCTAAAATTAATTAAGTCCATGATAACATTAGCTTGGAATGATAAATTTCCTCTCTGTAGAATTGGTGCTGTGAAGAGCCTAGACTTATTATATTTAATATGCACAATTTACTGTGCTTTGGCAAAGTGTGTGAAACTAGGTAACTGTGGATAATCACCTGGGATTGCAAGGCACCTAGGCAAATGTCTATTACTTTCTCTACTGGTCTGGAATGTATCTTTTGCCTAGAGTTGGTTTCTATTTCACACTTTATGCTTAGGGATTATAGTAAAATCTTTCAGGTCAGCTCACCTGTGCTTCCAAAATACATTACTTCTTTCTTTACATAGAAGGAAGGAAGGAAGGAAGGAAGGAAGGAAGGAAGGAAGGAAGGAAAGAAGGAAGGAAGGAAGGAAGGGAGGGAAGGAGGGAGGGAAGAGAGGAAGGAAGGAAGAAAGAGATGGAGGAAAAGAGGAAGAAAGAGAGAAAGAACAAGAGGGATGAAGAAAAAAAGGAAAGAAGGAAGAAAAGAGGGAAGGAGCAAGGCTAAAAAGAAAGAAAAAAGAGAAGAGAAGGAAAAACTGAAAGGAAGGAAGGCAGAAAAACAAAGGAAATAATCTAGTCTGCTCCAGCCTAGCCTTTCTTAGGTTAGCAGTGAGGAGGAAGTAAAAGAAAAGGACAAGGAGGGGCCATGAGTGGAGAAGCCTAATTAATTGGCAGGGCCCTCCTGCAGTGAGAGTTGTTGTTCTGAGACAGGTCTGATTAAGTGCAGGTGGTTCAGGCTTAGGACTGGAAAGAAATGAGACACTCATCTCCTAAATAACATGTAACAAAAATGAAGTTTGCTTCACAAAAGCCTGGGAAGGATGCTCAGCAAGGATGCTGCATTGATTCATTAGAACACACATCCCCTGCCTCCATGTTTTGACAGGATGTGACAAGCCTGAGCAGTTCTTTTCTCTTTAAAGGTTCAAACCTTAGTCCTTTGGACCAGTTGAGTAGTGAAAATAATTTTCTTATCTTTTTAAAATGAAAAAACTGGCCTAAGCTCTGTAAAGTCCTTCTCCCCTCCCCCCACCTCTCCCACCCCATTACAGTGGTCTGAGTTCCTTGATATTTGGAGAGTCTCTGAAAAGACCTTTTTGCTGGAGTGCAGACATACCAACAAAAAGCTTGGTCTCTCTATGGTGGCCATCAGGAATTTTCCAGAGATCACTGGATCCTTAGGTAGATGAGGACTAGTCTTTCATTCCTAGAGTATGAACATTTTAGTTACTTTTAAAAATCGCATATCCAAATTGTTTTTCAGAATAGTTGAACCAGTTCACAGTTCCAACAGAGTATTAGTGTTTGTGTATTTTAGCTCTAGTATATTTTATGGAGAAATAATGTTTGTTCAAAGGAAGCACAGAAGAGCAGATAGCAGGCTGAACTTGGAGTCAGTAACTATTTCTCATATTTAGAAGCTGTGTGATCCTGAATGAGGCAGCTAGGTGGTGCAGCCTGATCCATAAATGACTCATGGCTGTGAGTGTTCCTGAGAGGTGTTGATCTCATTTTCATGCAAATAGCCTGTTAGAAAAACAACTGAAGAGGAAACTTCAGGCCTACAGTGAGTCTTCCCTCATTTTGGATTAAAATAGGGAGGATTTGCTACAGGGAAGAGGCCATCGAGAATTAGAGAAAATTCTAATTTACAAACCATTTATGTACAGATGGTCACTGAAATTAGGCTAATAAAGTATTGCCTCTCAGAAGCTTTTATATGGCTAGATGAGGATGATTTTTATTTTGCTTGTCATAGCACCAGCCCAAGCAGAACTGACTTCTGTTTACATTGCAATTATATGTGTATTATAGAAACATATAGTCTTAAAAGCCACCTTTGTGATCATCTGGTCAATTCCTCATGACTTCTAAAGCAGAAAACAATCTTATAGGCCAAGATTATAGGGTGGTTGGCAAAAAAAGCTAAGGCTTGAATCCAAGCCTCCTGATTCCCAGTCTATTGCCACTAATATTAACATTGCCCCCTCATGTCACTTCTAGAATGGCCTTGAAAACAGGTTGGCTTTTAAAGTGGATTTACATGTAGAACACACTTAAAATAGGACCATGAAAAAAACAAACAAACATAAAACTGTACCATGTTCATTTATTTTTCAGTCATATCCAACTCTTCATGATCCCTTTTGGGGTTGTCTTAGCAAAGATCCTAGAGTGGTTTGCCATATCTTTCTACAGCGTATTTTACAGATGTGGAGACTGAGGCAAACAGAGTGAAGTGACCTGTCCAGGTTATATAGCCAGTGTCTTGGGCCAGATTTGAACTCAGGAAGAAGTCTTTCTGACTGTAGGCCTGGCACTCTACTATGCCACCTGGCTTTCCATCAGTTCATTTAAGTTTCTGAAATCTTCACTATCTTCACATTTATCCTTTCTCAAAGCACAGTAATATTCGCTTACTTTCATGTGACACAGTTTGGTTATTTCTTCCTTAACTGGGGAGCTTTCACTTTGTTCCATGTTCCTTTACAACTACAGAATGTGCAGCAATGAATATTTTGGTGTATATTTGACCTTTCTCTCTTTGGCTTCCTTCAGTCATGTGCCTAGCTGCGGAAACTCTGTTAAATTATGAACATTTTAGTCACTTAAAAAAGAACAATCCTTACCTTCCATTTTAAAGTTAATACTGTGCATTGGTTCCAAGGCAGAAGAGTGATAAAGACTGGGCAATGGGGGTTAAGTGACTTGTCCAGGGTCACACAGCTAAGAAGTGTCTGATATTGGATCTGAACCCAGAACCTCCCATCTCTAGACTTGGCTCTCAGTCCACTGAACCACCCTGCTGCTCCATTAGTCACTTTTAAAAAATGTAATTCCAAATTGCTTTTCAAAATGGTTGAACTAATTCATAGATCTAGTATATTCTATGGAGAAATAAATTATATTATAGTTATAAATATAAATTATACATTATAATATTGTCCCTCATCTTTAAAATGAGGAAATGGCAAACCATTCAAGTATCCTTGTCAAGAAAACATCAAATGGGGTCGCAAAGAGTTGAACACTACTGAAACAACTGAACAACAGCATGAAATATTTGTTTAGGTGCATGGAAGCATGGATAGAGAGTCTGGACTTGGAGTGAGTTCTTGTCTCTAATATTTAATTCCTGTGTGATCCTGAACAAGACAGCTAGCAGGTGCAAGGGATAGATTTGAACCCAGGAACCTCCTATCTGTAGGCCTGGCTCTCTATCCACTAAACTACCTACCTTCCTCCTAAACCACCTACCTGCCCTTTAATCAATGACTTACTATTTTTTAAACCTTTACCTTCTGTCTTGGGATCAATACTGTGTTTTAGTTCCAAGACAGAAGAGCAGTAAGGACTAGAAAATGGGGATTAAGTGACTTGCCCAGGGTCACACAGCTAGGAAGTATCTGAGGTCAGATTTGAAACCAGGACCTCCCGTCTCTAGGCCTGGCTTTCAATCCACTGAGCTGCCCAGCTGCCCCCTCACCAACTACTTATTAAAGACCTAGTATGTATTACAGCAAGATGCTGATGAGAGTTGATAAAAGAACATGTAACATGGCCCTTGTCTTCCAGAAAACTCCAGACTATGGATGATGCTGAAAAATAAGGGCCTAAGTAATTACTAAATAATTAAATAATTGGGGCCCTGGAAGGAGGGAAAGTCAGGAAAGAGTTAATGCCTTTCATTTCAGTTGATAGGAGTCTGAGACTCAGAAAAATTAATTGCTTTTTCTAAGATCACAGAACAACTCATTTCTAACACTGAAATATTAGTCCCCACTGTTGGCGTCTGTTGCCTGTCCTCAGGGGCCAGGATGACAAACTCCAGATTGAGTTTGCAGCTTGGTTAGGTAACGGTGCTAGCAGAGGCTGGGCTTCATTCTTGATGCAAAGAAATTAAGGAAGCCAGAGCCTCGTGAACTCAGGAGTAGAAGCCTTTCATCTGTCACAGGCCCAAATGCGTCTGAAAGCTGAGCATCGGGCACCTGCCTGCGCCTGGCCCCTCCATGCGCTGACACCCAGAGGCTGCTCCCCGGTGCTCTGGGGGGCGTTTCCAAGGCCAGGGGCCCCTGGCTTCTCATCGGGGAGCAGAGCCAAGGGGGCCTTTTGGCAGGAGGGAGTCAGGCCCGCCTGGGGGCTGCCAAAAGAGCCCTAGTTTACTTTCACCAACCTGAAGTTTCCAGCCCCTAGCAGCAGCCTGGTGGCCATAATTTTGGAACGTTTGTGCTAGACAGTTGGCAACATTTATTGAGTTTTTGCTTTACGCTGTGCTCTTAACTGGTCTCCATAAAGGGGTACAAAAGAGGCAGAAGCCGTGATTGATGCCCCAAGCAATTTACAATCTAACCAGGATCACAGACAAGAGAGATGTGGAGGGCATGTAGAAAGAAACCTATAAAAAAAGTTCAGTGGCTCTTTGGGCGATGTTTATCGGCTGAAATGAGTCTGAAATGGATTGTCTGTATGTCGTGTGCATATGCATCATGTATGTGCCTGCTTTACTGTGAATGAGGAAGAAAGAGGACCAGACTCCTGGAGAGGCACCACCTTATTGTCCCCCCTCCTCCCTTCTTCATTCCCCAACCCTCCTTCTCTCCCCTCCTTTCCTCTCTTCTCTTCTATTTTCTTCTCTTAAGCACCAAACTCCCCCTATTGTTTTCCTCTGGGTCCTTGAACCCTCATGCTAAATCACAAAACATCACCAGACACAGGCCATCGAGTCTCACCTCCATCACTTTACACATGAGGGCTCTGAGGCTCAGTGGGGGTGGATTACTTTCTCAAGATTATCTATGTAATGAATAACAAACTGTATTCAACCCAAGTCTCCTGTCCTCATACCAGTGCTCTTACTACTAGAACATACACACCCATATTAATTTATGGTATTCCCAGAATGACATCAATAAAACTCCTAAATCCACTCATTTGGCTGCCATTTTCCAGGTGGCCCCTTTCTGCCCATCTTCAGCACATGAGCCATCTTTAGTCACCTCGCCACAGTCCATTAATGAGCTGAATGATAGAGATTCCTCACTCTAAAGGCCATTCCTCAGCAGAGAGTAAAGAAGTCAGTTCTCTGTTTGGTCACCTGGGGTGACTTGAGAAGGAAAATATGGCTGTTTGTTGGGCAAAAAAAGTCCATAGGCGGTAAGGATAATTATAGTTAGGCAGAGGATAAACCCTTTAAGTTGACAGAAAGGATGGAGTGTTACTTCTCACCTTCTTCCTTTTTCTGACCAATGTCCCACTACACTGACTGGCAAAGGCACTATTTTGTTTTGTTTTATTTTTAAATATTTCATTTTCCCAATTACATGTAATAACAATTTTAATATACATTTTCTAACATTATAAAATCCAAATTGTCTCTCTTCCTCTGTTCCCTTCCCCATCTCTGAAATGAGTAAGCAATTTGATCAGGAGTTATACAGTATGGTCATGGAAAACTTATTTCTGTAAAGGTCATTGTTGTGAGAAAAATACTCATATAAAGCCAAATCCCAAAATTAAAACACAAATAAAATAAAGTGAAAAATAGTATGCTTTGATCTGCATTCTTATTCCAATAGTTCTTTTTCTGGAGGGGGATAGCATTCTTTTTTTACAAGTTTTTCAGAATTCTGTATCATTTGTATTGTTGAGTAGCTAAGTCTTGCACAGTTGATCATTCTGCAGTATTGCTGTTACAGTGTCATTGCTTTCCTGGCTCTGCATATTTCACTCTGCATCAGTTCATGTAGGTCTTTCCAGCTCTTTCTGACATTATCCTGTTCATCATTCCTTAGAGCACAATAGTATTCCATCACCAACATATACCACAATTTGTTCAGCCCTATTTCCCCAGTTGGTGGGCATCATCTCAAATTCCAATTCTTTGCCAGCACAAAAGAGCTGTTAGAAATATTTTTGTACAAATTGATCCTTTTCCCTTTTTTGGGATCTCTTTGGGAGTCAGCCCTAGTAATGGTATTGCCGGATCAAAGAGTATGCACAGTTTTATAGCCCTTTGGGTATAGTTGGCAAAAGCACCATTTAGTTGTGTCAGCTCTCCATATACTGAAAACCCAGAGTCAGGGGACTGGAGAGGAATGGCCCACTGGATCTTAGGATACTCAATCCAACAGAGGGAGAAAGAAAAAGAGCGAGTGTTTGTGCTTATGAAGGATTAATTTCTTCTTATGTCTAAATTTTCTCCTCCCAAGGAAGAAAGTGACTCCAAGTGCCCTCTCTTTTATACTTTTCACAGAGGACTTAAACAGCAACATGATTAGAAAGAGTATTCTTGCAGGGGGATGGGAACAGCTAGGTGGCTATGTGGATTGAGAGACAAGCCTAGAGACTGAAGGTCCTGGGTTCAGATAGGACCTCAGACATTTCCTAGCTCTGTGACCCTGGGCAAATCACTTAACCTCCATTGCCTAGACCTTACCAATCTTCTGCTTTGGAACCAATGCACAATATTGATTCTGAGACAATAGGTAGGTGTTTAGGAAGGAAGGCATGATGGAAGGAAGGAAGGGATGATGGAAGGAAGGAAGGAAGGAAAAGAAAGAAAGAAAAAGAAAGAAAGAAAAAGGAAGAAAGAAAAGATATTCAGTAATGAATTGTAAAATCCAAAATTAGTTAATAATAATAATAATAATAATAATAATAATAAACATTTTAACATAGCACTTTAAGGTTTTCAAAGCATATTACAAATAATATTTTATTTTCTAGGATAAAATCTGGGAAGTAGATGTCATTATCATTTCTATAATACAGATGAAGGAACTGAGGCAAGCAGAGATTCAGTCAGATAGTGTCTGAGGTTGAATTCAAACTTGGGTCTTCCTGATTCCAAGTCTAGAACTCTACCCACTGTGCCACCTTGCCCTCTGCCTTTCAGTCTTTAGTATACTAGCTCTTTCTCTCCCTCTCGCTCTTCCTCTCCTTCCCTCTTTATCTCCCTCCCCCTCTTTCCCTCCCTCACCCCCCAAAAACACACAGACACACGTGTGTGCATTTATATAGATATTACTATAAAGCCACATGACCCTAAAAAGTCACTTCCTCACTTTGAGTGCCCTTGTTAAATGTGTAGGCTGATGATAACATGTTATCTTTCAGATCTAAGCTTCTATCATTTATCTGCTTCATAATTTTCTACTGTGCTTTTGGCATATTAGAGTTTTTTCTCTATATATCCTTCCTTAGAAGAACAGACTATTTCTCAGCATCATTTCTTACCAGTTTCTACATACAGTTATAGAAAAATTTTCTTAAGTTACACTGCTATCTTGTCTTTTCATCCGTATTGAAAATTGTGCAACTGAATTCTCCAGATGCTTTCTCTCTCTTTTCTCTTTCTCTCTTTCACTCTTTTCTTCTTTCTTTTTATTTTTGTCTCTTTTTCTCTTTTCTATCGCTCTTTCTGTGTCTCATTCTGTGTGTCTCTTCACACCTGCCTTCCTTGTATCCCCCCTTACCCCCCCACCACATAGTCTAGCCAATTTGATTTTTAGGGCTCTCCCCAGGGTTGGACTTAAAGTTACTTTGCCTTTATCTTCCTAGCTAGGGCTATGGGATTTTTCATCCTTATTAAACATGACTGAATCTGATTTCCCTTTGTGCATGGGGACCAGCCTGAATCACCCAGCCATTTGCTCTGCCTCAGAGCCATCACAAAGGAAAACTAAATTCAATGACAATGGAATTAGGGCTCCTCAAAGAGTTGTTTTCTGGGAGACAAATGTGCTGAGAAGTTGAGCCTTTCCAGACCCATCCATTCTGTGAGTCTTTACCAACAATAAATTTTGTGGTGGAAAGGTCCTTTCTAGTGAAAAGCACAAGGGACCGTTTTGCCCCATTTCTCATTTTAACTATATTTTGTGTTAATTAAAGCCCACATGACTTCAGCTAGATCCAGGTGGGGGGGGGGAAGCAATAGATTTGAAATCTGAGAGCCAGGACTTGAATCTGAGCTTTACAACTTCATTCTTCTATGATGATGGACAAGTTACTTTCAATTTTGTCATAGGTGCAACACGAGAATTGGACCAGATCTTTGTTAAGGACCCTTTTAGCTTATGAAAAGGTAATATTTGGATTTAAAGACATGAAGTAGGGAGTCTTCTTACCTCTCCCCCCCCCCAATCCCCATGCCCTTTTTTCTGTAGAAGGTGGGATTTTATTTATTTTTTTAGAATATTTTTCTTTGGTTACATGATTTGTGTTCTCTCCCTCCCTGCTTCCAAAGCGTCAGCAATTCCACTGGTTTATATACCTCATATATGCCCTTTAAACATAGTTCTCTGGGATTTTATCCTTGGTCTTCTCTTGTATCTGAGAAACAACATGGTAAAGTGAATAGAATTCTGGACCTGGGGCCAGGAAAACATGAGTTTGAAGCCCAACTCTGACCCTTACTGTGTGACCCTGGGCAAGTTACTTAACATCTCTGTGTCTTAATTTCTTCATTTGTAGAATGAGAAAGTTAAACTAGACCAAGGGCCCTTAAAGCTCTAGTCTTGACCTTATAGTTCTGTTTGCCTTGGAGATCTTATCTACTCCTGTGACTCTAACACTTAGGTATATATTGTTGATCCATTTTAGTCAGGTCCAACTCTTTGTGACCCTGTTTGGGGTTTTCATGATCAAAATTTTGGAGTGGTTTGCCATTTCCTTCTTCAGTTCATTTCATAGATGAAGAAACTGAGGCAAACCAGATTAAGGGGACCAGGCTGAATTACCCAGCCATTTGCTCTGCCTCAGAGCCATCACCAAGAAAAATAGTACTGGTTTACGGTCACACAGCTAAGTGTCCGAAGCTGGAATTGAACTCTGTTTTTTCTGACTGCAGACCCAGTTTTGCTTCTGCTTCATTGCCTACCTGCCCAAAATGACATCTGTAGGCTTTAATCCCACATTGTCAGCTGCCTGTTAGACATGTACACCTGATGATATCTGCAGCCAAACTCATCATCTCCCAAATGAGCTCATCTACCACATTTCCTTGTTTCTGTTTCTGGTAACAGTGTTCTTCCAGATACCTCTGCTTGTAACCTCAGCATAATCTTTGGTTTCTCTATCTCCTTTGGTCCTCACATCTGCATTGTTCACAGATCCTATCAGTTCTTTATTCAATATGCATCTTGTAGACCCATTATCATCCCTCTGCTCTAATATGCCTTAGCTATCATTGTCCAAAGAAAACCCCCAAACCTTTTGCAACTCTCTATAATCTTCTATAGGAACTCAATTAGATTATCCTTTAAGAGTCTGCATTTTGTCTACCTTATCTTCCTCTTCATCCTCTATCATTAGTTCCTAGAATGCAGAATTTGCTTTCCTGCTTCCACATCTATTGCCCATGTCATCTCCTGTGCCTGAGTGGGCACTCTCCTCACTCACCAACCGCATCCCTCGTCTCTCAGCTCCAACACTGCAGCCTCCATGACCCTTTCCCTGCCCACCCCAGGCAGGAGTATTCTGTCTACCCCATTTTACCTTCCCATTTGGAGGGTAGGTTACTTGCAGGAAGGGATACCATTTCGTGCATCTTGGTACTCCTAATGTAGAGCATGTTGCCTGGTACAAACAGGCACTTCACACCGTGCCAGAGTGATGGTGACAGTATTAGTGTTGTTGTTGCTGTCCCCTCATTACTTTGTTTAAACTTTACTGAAACCACCCTGGATGGTGGTTTATCTTTCCTGGTTTTCCACTTCTGCTTCTACCCGTCCTATATTTTCTAATGCCCATCTCCTTCGTGGATTGCTCACTACCATTAAAATAAACTTCTTCCACTCTTTTGTCTCTCCCACTTCATTTGTCTTGCTTTCCTGGGGCAGTAGGGATGACATGCCCTGTTGCACATCTTCCTCAGGTTGGTATTTTCTCTCTCTCTCTCTCTCTCTCTGTCTCTCTCTGTCTCTCTCTCTCTCTCTCTTTCTCTCTCTCTCTCTGTCTCTCTCTGTCTCTCTCTCTCTCTATCTTTATCTCTATCTCTCTCCCTATCTCTATCTCTATCTCTCTCTTCAGAAAGCATACCCTGAACTCTGCTCAGGGTTGAAGTTCCCGAGAACCCTTCTGTGTATTCCAGGGATCCCAAAGGGAGTCTCAGCAATACATGCCACTGAGCTTGTGTTAGAGCCACCCTTCAGAGGGATGTGCCATTTGGGCAAAACAAGTCTGCTTGGATATCTTTATCACAACCACTGAGGACAAGGGCAGCGTCATTCACTGGACAAAATAAGGCCTCCAGTCTCTCCTGTCTCTTATGATGAAAAGTCAGGCTTTCTGCTTCATTGTGTATCTTCCAGATTTGCCTGAAAAGTTTTCTTTGGTGTATTAAGACTGAATGTAAGGTCGCATCCCTGATCCTGAAAGTAACCAAATTATTGCCTGGAAAAACAAGAGAGGGAGATTAATTTGCTGCTTTGCGTGTGATTAGCATATTACTCATTTAGTGTTGCAGTCCATACAAATCTTCCCAATTCATATTCCCTTTGCTCAGTGAGTCTTCTCCCTCATCTCCCTCTTCTCCTTCTGAGGCTCTGTGCCCGGCTGGGCTAGGAAGCTGTGTGTGTATCACCCCATCCCATTAATAATATGCAGACAACACGCAGAGCTGGTAATCTGCCTCTCCTCTTTTCCAGTCAGTGGCTTGGGTACTCTTCAGCTCTTGGGCCTCCTCCCTTGGCTCAGCCTCAGCAGCTCTCGCTCTTCCTTGTTCTCACCTCTTCTTAGTCTGTGATTCTTGTGGCTCCCAGCTCGTCCTTAGCCACTTTCCATCCAAAGCCCTGCTGACTTCTACCATGTGAACTCTTTTGGACCGTATGTGGAGGATGTGTGGTCATCCATTCCCATCAGACTGGTGATGCTTCACTTGAAACAAACATGAAGGGGCAACTCAGTGGCTCCCTGGATAGAGAGCAAGACCTTGGAGCCAGGACATCCTGGGTTCAAATCTGATCTCAGACACTTCCGTAGCTGTGTGACCCAGGACAAATCACTTAACCCCATAACCCAGCCCTTGGGATTCTTCTCTTTTAGAATTGATACTAAGACAGAAAGTAAGGGTTTTTTTAAAATTTAAATTAAAAAAAATTTTTTTAAAATAATCTTTGCCTTCTATCTCAGAACCAATACTAACTTGCCCTGACTTGCCCAGGGTCACCTAGTAAGGTAGTGTCTGTGACCAGATTTGAACCCCAAAGCTCCCTCTCCAGGGCTGGCTCTTTCTGCACTGAGCCATCCCACTGTCACAGAAACATTAGTTTCTATTTCTCCCTTTTCTAAGTCAGTAGATCAGCTGGAACCCATTGTGAAAAGCATAAAGTACAATCAGAATTTCTCATTGGTAGCAACAGAAAGTGTTGG
This sequence comes from Gracilinanus agilis, assembly GCF_016433145.1. Taxonomy (NCBI): domain Eukaryota; kingdom Metazoa; phylum Chordata; class Mammalia; order Didelphimorphia; family Didelphidae; genus Gracilinanus; species Gracilinanus agilis. The sequence continues at coordinate 213,185,098 of NC_058133.1, forward strand.
ATTCAGAGATAAAGGAGCTGGGTTTAAATTCTAACTCTGCCTCTCAGCCTGTGTGGTATCATATAGAGCAAGAAGGGACCCTAGAAGTGATGCTTCAACCCCTTCATTTTACGTGTGAGGAAACCAAGGCTCAGAGGGCTTAAATGGCTTTGCCCAAGGTCACACCAGTAGAAATCAGAAGAGTCTGGATTTAACTCAGCTCCTTTTGTTTCCAAGGCCAGCTTCCTCACCACCAATCATATTCTTTCATTATTTATAAGATGTGAAAGTTAGGCTAGATTAGAGGCGTCAAACTCACAACCAGACTGAACCATATTAGAATGTAATTGAGAAATGTTTAACAACATTTTAAAATGCAATACAATATAAAATGTTAATTTGAAATTTTTTAAGTATGTGGCTAACAGGAATCTTTCTACTTGATGGGGTGTTTTGTTTTTTTTAAGACTTTTTCTTCTGTCTTATTGTCAGTTCTAAGACAGAAGATGGGCAAGAGCTAGGCAGTTGGAGTTAAGTGATTTGCCCAGGGGCCATATAGCTGGGAAGTATCCAAGGTCATATTTGAACCCAGATTCTCCTGACTCTAGGCCTTTCCACCTGCCTCTAACCACTGTGCTCCCTAGCTGCCCCTTTAATTGAATTAGACATTTAGACTAGATGACATCCTAGGGCCTTGATTTAAATATAAGCTTCTTTGCTCTAAGGCAGTGATGCCCTATGGCACAGGTGTCAAACTGCATACCTGTGGCAACACAGAACATGCTCTGTGGGCACACAACTACCCCACCCCAGCCCCTCACCCTCAAATTTGTTACTAGAAAGGCAGAGGAACTTGGATGGAGCTGCTCACCTCCCCCTCTCCACCATGCCTGATAACATTTTCCCCCCTCCCCCACCCCTCTGCCCAGCAGCCAGTGGGAACAAATGGAGGTAAGGTGGGCAGCTCACAGGCGGCAGAGCTGGAGGGGAACAGAGTGCTCAGGCCACTCCCCTCTCCTTCTCTACACTCACTGAGGACATTCCTCACTTCATCCGCCCTCCACCCAGCAGCCCAATAGGAGAACTTTCTCCCTCCCCTTTGTGGGGTAAGGGGTGGAGGCATGGCACATGATCTGGGGGGAGGCACAGCATTTGGTCTGGGGGATGGGTGGGGACAGGCTCCAGCACTCCATCTTTCTATTAGATTTTCCATCACTGCCCTAAGGGTATTATAGAGAAGAAAGGAGAGTAAAAGATTTGAAGAAGCATAGAAATGTGGACAGCTGGGTGGCTCAGTAGATGGAGAGCCAGGCCTTGAAATGGGAGGTCCTTACTTCAGATCTGTTCTCAGACACATCCTAGCTGTGTGACCTTGGGTGAGTCACTTAACACTCTTTGCCCCTCAGTTTCCCCCTCTGTAAAAATGAGCTGGAGAAGGAAACAACAAACCCCTCCAGTACCTTTACCCAGAAAGTCCATATGGAGTAATGAAGAGTCAGACACGACTTAAAATGCCTGAATGACAGCTTCATCTTCCTCCCCCTCAGTCCTTGAGGGTCAGCACTGGCAGGGTTTGTGGCAGGTGGCATTAGTCTGCACAGGTCGAGGGCAGGGAGGGCTTAGGGTTGTGGAACTCTCCTGCCATGGGGGCCTTGTAGCTCATTAGAGAGGAAGATTCTGAATTGGAGGCATGTTCCGTGCTGGGGTCAGCCGTCTTCCAGATGGGGGCCTTTGGCTCCATGGAAGAGCCATGCGGAGAGCCTGGCATTGGAGCCGCTTTGGAGGAGAGAGGCCATCATCCGAAGCATAGACAGTGGGATCGGAATACATTGTCCAAGGACTCATCGTTGGCCATCTAAATTAAACTCTGGGTCTGATCCAGCTTCATGGGTCTCAGGGGGGTAAGTCTTCTTCTTGGAAAGGGTTGAAGGCACAGATAGTATCCTCACTGTTCAGAAAATGTCTGGTTCTGTACTTTATGTGAAGAAAAGCTTGCCATGTTCTATGGGAATGACCAGTTTTAAATAAAACATTGCAATAAAAAGGAAATAATTCACATAAGGCTTCAATCTTAAAAACAAAACCAAGGCAGTTAGGTAGCATAATGGATATGGCACTGGGCCTGGAGTTGGGAAGATCTGGGTTCAAATTCGACTTCAGACATTTTCTAGCTGTGTGACCCTGGGTAAGTCACTTAACCCTATTTGCCTAGCCCTTGCCCCTCTGTGTCTTAATAAGACAGAAGATAAAGGTTTAAAAAAAAACACGAAGCCCACTATATTATAAGTAGAAAGAAATACAAAATGCCTAATATGGAGGTTACCCCTGGTGTTATGAGGCCTGAAGCTGAATGAGTGTGGAAGATCTCTAAGTGTAACACACAACTTGTGGTAGTGAAATACAAAGGGACTTCACATATTTGTGATGAATCTGCCTCGCCCAACTTCAGTTATAACAGTGTCCCAAGACAGACAGTCAAGTGAAGAATCTGTGGTTGAGAACACATAGCTGATTTTAACTGCCTATGCTGGCTGAAAATGGATAACGCTTCCTGACTATGATTTGAACCTTTACAGTTGAAAGGAATCTCCTTCTTCCTTCAAATATCCAAGGATATGTTCACTAATCCCTGAAGAAATGATAACATCCACTTTGGGTGAGTTTGAGGATTTAATAACAACAGGTTAGGGAAGGAAACGGAAATGTTGGAAAGAAGGGTATAGGAGATCCTTGGAAGGTATTCAGGATATTCAAGCTAGTTGGTTATTAATGGTTTGTCTGCCAGTTCCAGCCTGGCAGAGCCAGCCAGCTTCAACCTGAATCAGGTTATTTGATGGTGAATGATGTTACTTCTTCTTGATGAATGAATTAAATCAGAATGTTCAGTATAGGATATCACAGGATCTGAGACTATGGAAATGGTCAGTGCTGGTTGCTGGTATCTTAAGTTGACTTTCTCAGCCTACCCAAGCCCAAACCAACCAACCCATACCAAGCCCTCTCAAAATTGAGAATCCTTTCTCCCTTCAAATCCTGTTTTTTATACCTTTTCCATCAACTGAATTTCACCTGCCAGGCTTTGTCAAGCTCGGCTCATTCCAAGTTCCAAACCGCCAACTGTCAATCATTTTGCTTTACATATTGCATTGCAAAATGTCATTACACCCCATAGCCTATTCCATATCTTTCATTTTAGAGATGAAGAATATAAGGTTAAGAGAATTGTTCAAGGTCATATGAGTAAGTGGCAGAGTTGGGATTTGAACCCAAATCAACCAAATTTAAAATTAAATGAGAAAAGAAAAGGGAAAGCACCCAGAAAGCCAATAATTAAGCCCAAAAGGTCATTTTTTTTCTAGTGAAAAACAAAGGAAATTTCCTTTTAATATCTCAATTTGGGATATCAGTTCTAGGCCTCTATATGAGATAAAGAAATACCCAGTCCAGGAAAAACATGCCTTTTGATTTCTCCAAATTTCTGTAGTTTGCAGTGTCATGAATTCAGTGTATTATTCCACCTAGAACTATACTGGCTCTTTGTTTGACTGCCCACTTAGGTTGCCTATTTTATTTGGATATTAGCTAGAATCCTTGTCACAGGACTGTGTCCTTCTCTTGGCGAGAAACACGCTATAATTATATTATCATGGAGTCCTGAAGCCTACTGCCAACACACTGTACCTCTGAGGCTCTGGGGAATCTTCCAGCTGTTCTCCTCTAATTCAACCTTGTGGGAATTATCTGAGAAGAGGTTTTAAAAATTATATTACATATAATTTTTTTAATCCTCATATACACACACATACACACACACACACTCATATATATAAAATTTGGGGGGGGGTGTTGCCATCTGGTGGACTACATCTTACAGGTAGTTCAGTACTTTTCATACATACTATTGTGAGGATCAAAGTGCATCCCAAACCTTAAATCACCAGGTTTCCTTTTCCATATTATCCTGGCACACCTACTTTTCCCTCCAGCTTGGGCTATATTTTGTGAGATGTCTAGGAGAACAATAAAATTCAAATAAAACTCCTTATACAAAATGTCACTTCCCGTGCCTTCCCCGGTTGTCTGTGGCTCCCTTCTCCCATTGGTGAGTTTCTCTAAGACCACCATTTTGAAGGAAGGGCCCGAACCACCTATCTTCCTTTCTTTAGACTTTACCGCCATCAGTCCTGTGAGTCTCTGTTCCACCCCACCTTTTAAATTTTTTTTTTATCTGTGTTGTTTTCCCTTGGAAGAATGAAAATGAAAACTTGAGGACAGGAGCTGTCTTTTGTTTGTATTTATTTCCCCAGGACTTGGCACAGTTCCTGGCACATAGTAAGCACTCAGTAAAAGGTTGTTGATTTCCTAGCAGTGGTCGGAGGAGGCCACCCTGATATTTATGTAAATAATTAGCTTCAAGTTGGGTAGGGTATCAACATAGCCATCCTCCTCCCCATCTCTAGAAAGTCTTATTTATTAAATTTTATGCTCCCTGGATGCTTCCTCTTCACAAAGTTATCCAGGGAAGGAGATTTCATAGCCTCCTTCGCTGGCAATAGGTTCTTCCTTTTGCATAATTCAAATGGAAGCTTTCCCAAAGGCATTTTGAATGGCTCTTGTGCCCATTGGGCACTTTGTAAATGTTCTTAGAAAATAAGAGAAGAATGAAAACAAAGCAGCTAGTTCTTATGGTCTGTGAGAGAGACCTGATTGCCAGGGTGGCCTTTCTCTTTGGAACATTCAAATGATGGCATTCCTTCTTCTACTTTCTCTGCCCCAACAAGCCTCTCTCAGACTTGGCTGTCTGCAGCGGGTGGCTAAATCTTTATTCTTCCTCTCGGTGGCATTCAGCTCCAATTTGCTGTATGTGTTCACAGGTGGATGAAGGATATAGCCTACCTGGCAGGGAGTGGATTAAAACTCAGACTGGCCTCTTAAGTCTTACTTTCCTGCAGGGACTAGGAGAAAAGTGGATTGTTAGCACCCAAGAGTTTCCTATTCAATCAAAGGAGTAGAGTAGCATCATCTGAACAGGGGTTAGAAAAAGGTTGAAGCTTTTTCTCTCTTCAGTTGTCCTGAATTTTTACTGTACATTCAAATTTTTTAATTTGTATTTAATTTATATATTTACCATATTTACCATATTTTAGATATTTTATATTTCTACATATTATTTATTTAGACTATATTTTATATTACTGTTCATTATAGATTTATTAAAATATTATATATTCATGTAATATATATGTATATATATACACACACATACATACCATATAATACCTTTTCACTTTCCAGCTGTGAGAATGATGATGAGACTCCCTATGTAAGTAGCACAGATTATAGGGGATGCGGGACATAAAATCAGGAGAACGTGAGTTCAAATCTGACCTCAAATATTTTCTAGTTGCCAGACCCTGGGCAAATCATTTAGCCTCTGGTTAAGGTCATTTCAGTTTCTTTACCTGTAAAATGGAAATAATGGGAGCATCTACCTCCCAGGGCTATTGTGAAGATCAAAGTGCATCCCAAACCTTAAATCACCATGTTAAATGCTAGCTGTTATTGTTACTGTTATTACTCTGCCTTTCTGCTCTGAACAGGCTTATGGTATCAGTGAGTCCTTCTCTGTATTCATGAGNTGTAATATATATGTATATATATATACACACACATACATACCATATAATACCTTTTCACTTTCCAGCTGTGAGAATGATGATGAGACTCCCTATGTAAGTAGCACAGATTATAGGGGATGCGGGACATAAAATCAGGAGAACGTGAGTTCAAATCTGACCTCAAATATTTTCTAGTTGCCAGACCCTGGGCAAATCATTTAGCCTCTGGTTAAGGTCATTTCAGTTTCTTTACCTGTAAAATGGAAATAATGGGAGCATCTACCTCCCAGGGCTATTGTGAAGATCAAAGTGCATCCCAAACCTTAAATCACCATGTTAAATGCTAGCTGTTATTGTTACTGTTATTACTCTGCCTTTCTGCTCTGAACAGGCTTATGGTATCAGTGAGTCCTTCTCTGTATTCATGAGACTGGTTCTAGGGTACTGATGTGCCATGACATTGAGTTCTTCATTAAGAGGGTACAGGAGTGTGTGTGTTTGTGTGTATGTATGTATGTGGGCAGCTAGGTGACTCAGTAGATGGAGAGCCAGGCCCAGAGATGGAAGGGTCATAGAGTCAAATCTAGTCTCAAATACTTCCTAGCTGTGTGACCTTGGGCAAGTCACTTGACCCCCATTGCCACTCTTCTGCCTTAGAACCAAAATAAAGTTGGAATATATGGTATTGATTTTAAGACAGAAGGTAAGAATTAAAAAAAAAAAAGAGGGAGAAGCTTGTGAGTGTTAGATTTCTGTGGCTTAGCTCTGGATATCAACATCAGTATGGTAGAAGTGAACAAAGATCTTCATTTGAAAGGAAGGGGAAAAATCAGATTGCTTACCCTACCTGAGAAAGGGAAGGGAAGGAGGGATGGAGGGAATTTGGATCTTATAACTTCAGAAAACTTATGTGAAAAATTGTAATTACAATGTAATTGATAAAATAAAATATCTTTAAAAATAAATAAAAAATGAAAGGAGGGGGAATTGAAATGCAAATAAAATGTGAGGCAGATCAGATGATTACTTTCCAAGAGATGATTCCCCTAGAATCCTCTGAATGATAGTGCGCCTTACACCACTGACCCTACTTCTAGTATGCCCTTCCTTAGCCATGGTCCAGGGAAATGACCCTTGGAGAGAAGGAAGGAGCCTGACATCTTTGCCAACTACCAGTGATGGGTAGGTAGATAAACCCAAGAGTCCTGTGAACAGAAACATCTCTTTGCCTGTTAGGGACTGAGGTCTCAGGGTCTGAAGAGGCAAAGGTCTGTTGACCCCTGATGTCAGGTTAGGTCCAGGGTCTGACTGGGCCTGAGATCCCTCAGCTTCCACACTTTCCACTATCAAAATAGCCGATTCCCTCAGTTTCCCCAAGTTGCTGATTGAGACAGTAATCCTTTCCCAGGCACCGTTGTTTCCCAGGCTTCTTTCCCAGATAGATAACATGTTTTATCAGCACTTGCTTCTCACCTTTCTCAGTTCCTGTTGTGGTTTCTGCCTATGTTTTCTGCCTGTGTTTTCACTCAATAAACTTGTACTTGATTTGCCATCAGCAATTGAGTCCTGGCATTGATTGTCACCAGCAATCGGTCCCTTCTGACCCCTAACTTTGACTTTACTCTTTTTTTTACCAGCCCTTACCTGGGATACTCTTGGGCCAGTTCAGCCTCCCTCTTCAGGGTATTAACATTTGCCCATCCCCACCCCAGGCTATTTATATGGTTTCTGTCCTGGTTCCCAAGGAACCTAGTCTAGGGCAGCAGTCCTTGGGTGGAGGTGAGGGGGTGGGAGGAATGCAAGTGATGACCCAGAAAAGAGGGTTCTTATTCCCAAAGTACTTGGCTCTGTTGAATGGCTCAACATCAGAAACCAATATGGTTTTTATTCATGGAAATGACATTAAAGAAGATGTATTATCATCTGTTTTGGCATTTCACCATGAAGGAACCACATAACCTTTCTGTCAGACTTGTAACCAAAATCGCCTATATGTATTGTTTCCTCTCATAAAATATGAGAGGAGGGGACCATTTTGCGTTTTGGTTTAGCTTTCAGTATAGTATTTTGTACCTAGCAAGTACTTTAAAATAATTTTTTTTCACTCATTCATCCATTCATTTTTGCATTTTGATTAGATTCCTTTTTCAGTAAATAAAAGCTCACTTAGGTATGTATGATGCAAATAGGAGTTTTGAGAAATGCTTCCATTGGAGTGGGTCCAAAACTAATGGATAATAATAGATGGAAGACAGAATAATAAGGGGAGAGGTAGCTTTGAGCTGGAACCTTGTGAGCCCAGGAAGTATAAGCAAATCCTGTAACTAGATAGTGTGATACAGTAGAAAGAATTCTGAATTTGGAGTTAGAAGATCCAGCTTTAACAGCCAATTTTGGTGTTTACTACTTGTGTGACTTTGGGCAAATCACTAATTTCTTTGGACTACAGTCTCCCTATTTGTAAAATGAAGAAGTTGGATTAGATGACATCCAAGATCCCTACTGGTTCTAAGTTTATGTCCTGGGGTATTTTACTCTCCTGCTCTGGGCCTTAGTTTCCTCCTCTATAAAATGAGAGAATTAGGCTAGATGATTTCCAAAGGCCCCTTAAACTCTATCATTCATATTTACTGACATGATTAACACCCTAGCACAGCTTCTTATCACCTGGATCATTGCAAAAGCCTCCTAATGGGTCTCCCATTGTCCAGTCTTACTCCTCTCCAATCCGTCCCCTACCTAGCTAAGAACTGACATCCCTCAGGCATAGGTCTGATCCTATCGTTCCCCCTCTAAAGAATCCAAGGGCTCTTTTTTTCCTTAATGAAAAAAACAAAAGACCTATTCAGCAACCCATCTTCCTCATTCTACCCCAAAGAAGAAGCCCTCCTTTATCTAACAGACATGTACACTCAAGCAAATCACTATATTAGTCTCTCCTGAGGATGCCATGTCTCGCAGTGTATCACTGGGCCATTGCTTCTCTGCCAAGCCGCAGCATGTGTGGCTCATCATCAGTCTTCAAAGTTATGGCTGGCTGCTGCTTTGGGTCAGAGTCCTGAAGTCTTTCAGAGATGTTTCCCCTCTCATGATTACTGTGGTCACTGAAGCATTGTTTCTTCCATTTATACTCACTTCACTTGGTATCATGGTGTGAAAGTCTTTCCATATTTCTCTGAATCCATCATATTTCACCATTTATTATAGCACAGTAGAATTCCATTATATTCACATAGGAATGAATGAAAGAACAAATAAATGACTGAACGAAAAAGCATTTTTAAACACTAGTAGGTACAAGCCAGTGGCAAAACACAAAATTCTTACAAGGCATGGTCCCTTATATTGGCCTAAGAGTTGTCCTGGAAGCTGTGGAGGACATGCTAGAAGAATAGGGTGTGAAGAATTCCTTCAGTTGTCTTCATAGATAGACTCCTCGATAGTTTATACATTTTCTAGTTGTTCTAAATGAGATTTCTTCTTCTCTCTCCTCCTGCTGTGTTTTGTTGTAACATAACAGTAAACCTAATGATATTGTGATTTTCTATTAAAGTCGGGTATTTTATAGAAGTTATTAATTTTTTCAATTAATTTTTAATTGAGTTGCTAGGGTTCTCAAAGTAAACAATAGCATCTGCAAATAACGATCATTTTATTTCTTCTTTCCCTAGCTTGTTCGTTCAACTCATTTTTCTTGCCTTAATTCTATAGTTAGCTTTTCTGCAACAATATTAAATTATGAGGATGACAGGCCTCTAGTATTTCACACATTTTTTGTTCAAATCAGCCTTCTTGCTGTTTCTCATACATTCCATTCCATTTTACAGTTGCACAGACTGTATCTAAGTGCTTCATACACTTCCATAGCGGAGAGTCCCAAGCTTCCTTCAGAACTCTTTTCAAGCACCAACTCATATCAGATGCTGATTCTTATCTCTTTCCCATGTGCTAATGCCCTCCGCCGCCATATTACTTTGTATAAATTTTGTAGTTAACAAGTAGTATGTGTTGTCTCTTCTTTAAAAGAATATAAACTGATTGAGATCAGGCACTATTTCCCTTTCATTTTTATATCCCCCAGGACCTGGCACAGAACCTAGGACCTAGTGGGCATGTATTTAGTGCTTTTGAATTGAGTTGTGGAATATTCTATGTTGCCTTTTTAAAAAAAAAAAAACCTTTATCTTCTGTCTTAGAACCAATATTGCATATTGGTTCCAAGGCAGAAGAGCGGTAAGTGCTAGGCAATGGGGGTTAGGTGACTTGCCCAGGGTCAGACAGCTAGGAAGTGCCAGGACCTCCTGTTTCTAAGCCTGACTCTAAAATCACTTAGCCACCCAGCTGCCCCCTCTATGTTGCCTTTCTGCTCTGATAATCTCTGCACTCATGTCCCTTCCAACCCTAAGAGTTATTGAAGACTTTGAAGAGTTTATAAACTTTGCAGACAACCTATATGCTTGTAATGTGGTAAATTGCTTATATTTGTAGCACAAAAATTCCTCACAGGGTATTAAGGAAAGGCTTGTGCTGGCTGCAAGAGTGAGCACCTCTTGATTAGGACTACAACCAGGACAGGAAGGAGACAGTCTTCAGTCTAAAAGTGAACTCCTTTCTAAGTTTTGGGGGATAACATCTGTAATTTCTTTGGTAGAGTGAAGTCCCAGATGAAGAAACTCTCTACCAATGAAAGTGGGTTTTGTAATAAATAAAAGGGGGTCTGACCAGAGCAGACCATTTTATGTATAATTTAATTTAATATAAAACAAATAAATAAATAAAATATTATATAATCTATAATATAATATGTAAAATAAATAAAAATAAAATAAATATATAAAATTATAAACATTTATTAATAAAGAGAGAGAGAAAGAGATGAGATAGTGGTATCAGTCCAAATAGAACCAATTTTTCATTTGGTTGGCTAAGGCTCTATACTCACCACATCAGTAGCACAGCTACCCCATATATCAATCTTAGAAGAGAAGAGAGCTTTTCCTTCCTCTGATCCCATTTTTAAATTCCACCAGCTTCTCCCTCGGTAGCTCATGGGGATGCCAGGAGACTCCAGGCCATTAGATATGATGTTACTCTGTAACAGCCACCATTGGGGCACAGTGCAGGATAGAGGTATTTACTTAACACAATCCTCCTGATTCTTTGGTTGGCCAGCATGTTAAGTCTCCCTACTCTTGTTTTTCCAGGGCATTAATATGTTAGGACTCCTCAATGAATCATTCCACATATGGAGTCTATACATTTAGGATTTTCTCACTGAGGGTATAAAAATAGAAAAATATTGAACATTTCATGGAGGGTGTTACAACAATTTTGGGAATAAAAGAGAAAGAAAAATTGATTGATAGGCACATTGACAAAAAGCCTATTAGGGGTCACTCCCCTTTGGCATAAGAGTTTACCATCAGAATAAATGGTGGATTCAACCCCACCTCAGTTCAGTTCATTGTATCAAAAAGTTTACTTTGGATCTCCTGATGTGATTTCTGCAAGCATCCTTATATCATTTCCTCCAGGAGATCCACTTTCCTGGTCCAGGGTGTTAGTGATTATCTTTTCTGAAAATTACTTTAAAAGATCTTAAATTTGGATTTTTAGGATAATTACACAATCTCCCCCTTCAGGAGGATATATACCAACAATAGAATTGACACAGGATGCATGGCTAAGCTATAAGGTATATGAATCAATTCTATCAAAAACAAGAGGAGAGAGAAAAAATTAAATTAAAAAATACATATATTAAAATCTATATGTATAAAAATCTGAGTGTAAATTAGAATCATAACAGGTCTTTGATTCACCATTGAGGTCTAATTGAGGCAACTTATATCCTGCAAACAGCAGGCAGGACAGGTGCAGGAATATTGCACTAACCCATTGTCAGCCAGGACTATAGAAAACTGCCATACTAAAGAAGAAAAAAAGAGCAAAAATGTGAGGTAAAAGGGAAATTTGATTCCCTGGTCTGATTTCTACTTTAGTCACAGGAAGCCAAAATTAAAGCCAGAGACATACATGTTAGTCACACAAAAAGCTAGGAAACAGGGAAATCCAACCTTGCCAATTAGACACTTCCCCAAATCCTCAGAGACAGGTCCTCTGCCTTGGCATAGATCCTGACCCACCCCATGGGGATTGTTGGTCTGCTTGACCTTGTGCTCCTTTGCACTGATCAGTTGCTCTTTAGCAGGCCCTTCTTCTGAAATCAGACACAAATATCAGTTAAAGTCCCATAATACTTAAATACCAATAGCAGGTTTCCACAGTCTAAAACTTTTGGGTATGCATTGTTGTCAGGACTGGAATATCAAAATATCAATACTGATTCCATATACTCAAGTTTAATAAAGGGGTGGGGGGAACAAATTCCTATTGGGAAGAAAGAAAGAAAAAAAGACAATCACATTGCACATCCCATTAAACAAAGGGCCAGTCAAACATAGACACAACAAAAAGATGTATCTATCACTCAGAAGTGAAAGATATTGTCTTTCTAGCTTGGCCACGATCCACAGTTCGAGTGAATATAATTTTTAATCCTGGTAAAAGCTTGGTATAAACTTTGCTACAATAGCTACGACAAATTCTAAAGGCCACCACAATTCCCAGATTAAAGAGGCCTCATTTGGCTATAGTAGCTAACAAACCAGTTCCCTGTAGCCATGACAGGTTCCACAATGCACCATCAGATGATACATTTGCTAAGTGTCATTCAAAATCCTTTGAAGCTCATGGACATTTATCACAGTTTCACCTGATCTATTTACATAGGAACAACAAGATTAATTAATGAGAGCGCATGCACCTCCTGATGCAGCTGTAAGCCTATCAAAACTAGCTGGTTTTGCATAACTGTCTGCTAAGAGGACAATCTCGTCCTATGGGAAAGAGATTCCCTTAGAAGTTTGGGAGATGGCTTGAACTGTACTTTGAGCCAGTCTTTCAACCTCAGCAGAGATATTCCTAATAGAATCTATTACTGCCATCATTCCAAAACTGGACGAAACCACCCAGAAAAACCTCTGTCCTGCTGATGAGGATGTGACTGAATTAGGGCTTGACCTCTTGGTTTTTGAATGCCACTAAGTGCCCAGCTTCCTAGCTATGAACTTGTCCACCTGGTCATGCATCAATACTGGTGGCATTAACACAGGCCAAAGCACAAGTATGCTACCATCCTTGGGGAAGGGGAGAGTAAACTGAAGAGTTACAGATATAGAACTGCCCAGGGGTCACCAAGCACCATGGGAAATCTACCTTCTGCTGGGATGAGGCAGGAACAGTTTCCTAGACCTGATGTGTCAGATTCAATGCCAGGGGGCCATAGGTGGCTCGCAAAACTTCTAACCTAACGAGATTAAAATGGAACTAGGAAATGTTTAGCAAAATAAAATTACAACATAGATGTTAATTTGTGGTTTCCAAAGTCAATAAGTGACCTTCTGGGAATCCCTTTCTATTTGATTCCGACACCATTGGTCCACAAGATCGGGTTTAAGTGAATTGCCTGGGGTCACATAACCAGTGCATGTTAGAGGTGGGACTTGAACTTGGATCATCCTGACTCCAAAGCCACTTTTCTGTCCACTGTGCCATCCTAACTCTCAGTCTGAACGGGTGGTGATGTCTCACCCTTCCCAGTTTTCCTTCATGTATAATATCTCCTGCTTCACTCCATCCTCATACTTGTAGGATTTAATTGGCTCTTGTGCATTTTTTTATGCCTTCTAGGAATACTTTAGAAGTTTTCTGATCTTAGAAAAATTCTATAATCCATCTAGAAATCTGTCCATCTTTTCAGAAATTGGGCATTTTGTTGTTATTGATTTTGTCCCTGGGACTGGTTCCCTATCTTTTGTGAAAAGGCATAATGTAGAGTATAAAATAAGATGACTATGTGAGAAGGCGTATAGAACATTTGCATTTGAAAATGGGTTATTTACAGTGATATAGTGAGATAAATTGAAAAACTCACTTGGTACCATCTGTAGGTTAATTGGCAGAAAGTGCCAAGAAATGAGGCATCTACAAACATAGTGCCAACTCAGAATAAACCCGAAGACTGTATGTTTTGGAAGCCTAAATTAAAGAGCCCCATATATTCAACATCAGGGTAGAATAACACTCCTGGAATACACCAGGCTCATTTCCATAAGGCAAGTCTCTGGTTGGCCATCTGGTCACCTGGAGTGGGATGGTATTCATCTTGTCTTAATTTTTTGATTTGTTGGGCTATGGTAAGGAAATGTACTGATAAACTATTTATCTGTGACTGCAAAAATGAAAAGTCATCAAAAGAAAAGACATCCTAAAACAGTGTGATAGTTTCCCAAACCTTATTTTCTTTATTCATTATCAAAATGGATTTCACTTGGGCTAAAATAGCCCGTCTGGCTTTCCTTTGATCTTGATCCAAGATGCTTTGCCCTCTGTTGTTTGTTGATGAAATGCTCCTTACCCAGTTGTCCAGGTGGTTAGCCTATCTCTGCCAAATATCCGTGTACCTGAAGAAGTTTGAGAGTTTGTGATCTCAAAGATTCTGAAGTCTAATTGGCAAGATGAAATTAGCACACATGAAACAATGATCAAATAATATGATAGCATAGAAAAGCTGCTAAATGCTCTCCTTCTAGGGGTCAGAAAAGAGAGAAACCTTGAAGAATAGATTACATTTAAATGGGATTAGTTTTTGTGTGTGTATATATGTTATGGAGTAGGGGAGAACATTCCAGTCTGGGAAAAGCAGCACAAATGAAAGCATAAAAATAGGAGGAAGCCTAGCAGTATGTGGAATGGTACCTAAATGGCACTGACCTGCCAGATAGGGGAGCATTATATTGGAATGGGACCATATACAGTGAAAGGCGTTAAAAGTCAAGCACTGAAGTTTAGCCCTGATTTGGTACGTAGTTAAGCCATTGTGGGTTCTCCAGCATAGATATAATTGAATTTGTGTTTGAGAAAGAATAATCTGAAAATGTAGTGGACATTAGATTGTTTGGCAGCATCTTGGAGGATTCAGTTCAATTCTACAAGTATTCACTAAATATCTACTTACTGTATGGCAGGTACTGCCATTAGGCATCGGGGATACAAAGGGTAATGATAAAAAGAGGAAATGACTGAAGAAACAAAGGTTAGAGCTTCTGAGAAAATTAATTTATTAAGCAATGCATGCCAATTGTCTAACAAATTGGGACCAAGTCCTTTCCTCAGCTTAGGGCTGGACCTCAAATATAGGGAGAGACAGACTTTTATATATTAAAAACAATTGATTAAATAAAGCCAGTTAATTAAAAAGAAACACAACATTAGATAATCTGATTCATAATTAGATGAAAGATAAAAGACTTTCCAATTTGGGAGGGGGAGAGTAAAGAGGAGCAATTCCCTGAATGGAGGAAAAGTAGTGTCTTACTCTTTCCCAGGTGTCTGAAACAATCAAAGAAATGTGGAAATAATCACTGATATAAGTATAGGGCCAGTTTTCAGGTAAGGCCTATAGGCTGCTTGAGATGAACAATTATGAAAAAACTTCTTACATCAGTTTTAGGATCTGACTGAGTTTCTGGTCAACACGACCTAGGTCCTTGGTTAAGGATCTCTAAATAGCCAGTACAGGTGGTCTAGTTTCCTAGCTGTGTAGGACAAAGTTCAAACAATGCACTAAAGTTTTTTCCTAATTCCCACAATTGAATTAATTTTTCTCTCAGGACAGAATTTGGACTAGTCTCATAATTACAGAGAAAGGGAACTAAGCTAACTCCAGAATTGAGTCACAAGATGGAGTGAGTGTAGTTCACTCAGTTCCCACACTTTTCTCCCAAAAGACAAAAATAAAGCACTCTATGCCTTTTGGGGAACTTACTGTGATATGGTGAGATATCCTTTGATGTCTTTTGATTATAGCTTAGGGGGAATAAATCCACCCACTTGCTTCAAGAGGCACTCTCTTCTCCCTAATTTTCACTGAAATTTCCTTTTCCTGGCAGAGTGGTGTGATGGGCTTCAATTCCTAGAAAGAAGAAATTGAGAGAATAAGTAGGGTGGTCCTCCTGCCCCATACATGTACTCTGTACAGCAAGGAAATCTTGGCTTGGAATGATAAGTTTATGCGAAAACAACAGCAGCAACAAGCCTCTTTACTTTAAAAACAACAAAAAATGAAGAATGTCATATATTGTTCAGCTCACTATGGACCTGAGCTAACAGCATATCTTGTCATTCAGTCAGTCAACAAACAGTTAAGTGCTCATTATTTACTAGGCATTGTTCTAAGCAGTGGGGATACAAGCAAAGGCAAAAAAAACCAGTCCTTACCATCAAGAGCTCACGGTCTAATTGTGGGAAATATCATGCAACCACTATGTGCAAACAAGACAGATAAAGAATAAATTGAATCGGAGAGAAGGTGCTAAGGAGAACCAAGAAAGGTTTCTTGCAGAAAGTGGGACATTGCTTAAGACAAGGGAAAGAAAGGGAGTAGCCAGGAAAAAAAAAAAAAAAAAGATCTATCAGGAGATCAGTGTTACTAGTAGCAGAGTACATAGAGTACATGGAGGGGGAATAAGGTACAAGATGACCAGAAAGTATAAGAGGACCAGATTAAAAAGGCTTTCTAAGTGAAACAGTTGCTTTTCTAGGATTCTCCAAGTATATCATCATTTCATCTGCAAAGAGTGATAGTTTAGTCTCCTCATTGCCTATTTTAATTCCTTCAATTTCTTTTTTTTTCTCTAACTGCTACAGCTAGTGTTTCTAGTATAATATTAAATAATAGTGGTGATAATGGGTATCCCTGCTTCACCCCTGATCTTATTGGGAAGGCTTCTAACTTATCCCTATTACAGATGATACTTGCTGATTGTTTTAAATATGTGCTACTTATTATTTTAAGGAAAGGCCTTTTTATTCCTATGCTTTCTAGCGTTTTCAATAGCAATGGGTGTTGTATTTTGTCAAAGGCTTTTTCTGTATCTATTGAGATAATTATGTGATTTCTGTTGATTTGATTATTGGTATGGTCAATTATGCAGATGGTTTTCTTAATATTGAACCAGCCTTGCATTCCTGGTATAAATCCCACCTGGTCATAGTGAATAATCTCTGTAATAACTTGCTGTAGTCTCTTTGCCAATATTTTATTTAAGATTTTTGCATCTATGTTCATTAGGGAGATTGGTCTATAGTTTTCTTTCTCTGTTTTTGGTCTTCCTGGTTTAGGTATCAGGATCATATTTGTGTCATAAAAAGAATTTGGTAAGACTCCTTTGCTCATTTTGTCAAATAGTTTGTATGATATTGGGATTAGTTGTTCTTTAAATGTTTGATAGAATTTACTTGTGAATACATCTGGTCAAAGTGAAACAGAAAAGAAAAAATTAAATAAAAATTAAAATTTTATCCTGGAGGTAATAGGGAGCCACTGGACTTTTTTGGTGACATGGTCAGACCTACAGTTTAGGAGGATCAATTTGGCAGCTGAGAAGAGATGGATTGGAATAGTGAGAGAGTTGAGAGAGAGAGTCAGAGAGATCAACCATGTGGTTATTGCTGTAGTCCCAAGATAAGGTGATGAGGTTCTGCACCAGGGTGGTGGCAGTTATCAAAGGAAAGGGATTCTGAAAGTAAAAATGATAGGACTAAACAATTGATTGGATATGGAGTGAGAGAGAGAATGAAGAGTCAAAGATGGTCCCTTTTGCTTTTTCAGATGCAGATATGCAAAACAAAATAGGCAATGGAAACATCAAAGTTTTTCCAAGGGGACAGGGAAGAGTGAGGAGGGCAGGGGAAGAGAGGTTGGTGGGGGAAAAAGTGCTAGTGAGCAATAATTCCTCTGCCAGACTTCTTTTAGATAAAAGGTTTACAGAAACTGCATCATCCCTGATATAGCTGCCTGCTATCAGGAATTAATTAATGGTGAGCAGAGGAAGATACTGGCACCAAGGAGATGATGAGTAGCAGAAAAATCTCAAAGTGATCTTTGTAATTTGTTTCTGACAAGAACACGAAGCCACTTTGAAAGAATAAAAAGTCCCCAGTCCCCACCACTAGATCACACTGTAAGATGGAGATATGCCTAGGGTGATTAGGGCTTTGCACCAGAGTGCCAACATCCTAAACTGTGTGAGGGGTGTGGAGAAAATCTCCCTCTGGTGGTTCTCCATTTTGCCATCTCTCATCTGTTAATCTTCCTCGGATCTCTATACATCATGAATATCTTGTTATAGTGTCCAACCTAGGACCTCCATACCCATGGTCTTTTTGCTATGGCACCGTATCCCTGTGCCTGCCTTGCCTTGTGCCACTCACTAATTGCTGCTTATTATACATCTTCCCTTCTCCCACTCTCATCTTCTCATTCTTCTGTCCTCCTTGAAGACTGGGAACTTTTAGACATTTTTCAAAGCCAGACTTTTTGGCAGAAGGTCTGGGAAACAGTGCGACTATACATAGGGTGGAGTAGTTTTCATATCATGCACACACACACACACACACACACACACACACACACACACACACCCTCCCCAAACATATAT
>NC_058133.1:213203633-213301810 GCF_016433145.1 Gracilinanus agilis
ATATATATATATATATATATATATATATATATATATGTCTCAAGGGAAAAAAATTTCCAGTTCTATCTCTGCTAGCAGAACTTGGAAAGATGCAAATAAGGACAAAACACAGGGTATTACCCTAAGATGACAATCTGAGGCTTGAGCTAAATTCTTCCAGTTTCTCTTTTGCACAGGTAATGCCCACTAACCTGAGGAAGAACATTGTGAACTCATACTCTCTCCAGACAAACCCGACCCAACTTTCTCTTTTCCCATAACTTAGCTAATATTAGTGACCAACTCACCAAAATTATTAAGTTGCCCTAAATTTCCATCAAAGGGGATATGAGCTGCCTGCTCTCTTCTTTTTGACTATGGTGGCCAGAGTAGAAGACAGAGTTTCTCTCCTAATAGGTGATAATAGGAGACATTTCTTGGGAAGTTAGACTCTGTGAGCCCTTTGAACACTTAAGTAGGATTGATAAGAAAATAACTGGAAATGAGAGTCTCAACCAGAATATTATCATTAATCTAATCTGAATCTCATTTCTTCAACTTTGTGTTCTCCTCCATCCTTTCTATCTACTGTGCCACTTAGTCCTATTGGTTCTTCCTTCAGAATATATCTTGGCTTCATCTCTTCCTATCTCTTCTACTCTCACTATGTTAGTCTTGTGCTCTTACCTTCATCATCCTAGTCTAAGTTCTCATCTCCTACCTGGCTGCTTCCCTACTACTACTCCAATTCATTCTACATATCCTTGATGTCAAGCCATCATAATGAATACTACTTTCATTGTGCCTCTTCTCTTGCTGAAAAACCCACATTAAACTTCCTGATGCCTATTGGTTCAAGTAGGATCATAGACTTAAAGCTTTACAAGACCTTGAAGTTATTTGGTCCAATTCTCTTAGTACAGACAAGGAACAGATGAAGTGAGGATAAGGGGTTTGTCTTAGGTCATTGAGACATGTTTCAATCTTGTCTGACTCTTTGTGACTTCATTTGGGATTTTCTTGCAAAGATCCTAGAGTGGCTTGCCATTTCCTTCTCCAGTTCATTTTACAGATGAGGAAACTGAGGCAGCTGGCATTAAGTGACTTGCCCAGGGTCATACAGCTAGGAACTATCTGAGATTGCTTAAGGTTGCACATTTACTAAATCAAAGCTGGAATTCCGACTCAGGTCCTCAAGACTCCAAATCTTCTTGCCTCTGCACCTTGCTACCTTCTCCTCTTGATGTTCAGAACCCTCCAAAATCTGGTCTGAAGTTATTTATCCTCTTATCTTACTCTTCTATTCAGTGGGAATCCTCTACCCAGCCAGGGAGGTTATGTGATTTGTGCATGTCATGCTCATTGTCTCTGAACCCTAGCTCAGGCTATTCTCTCACCTGAAATGCTTTTCCTTCTCATTACAGAACTTCAAATCCCATTCATCCTTCAAGGTTATTGTCAAGCCTCACATCCCTGAAGATAATTCCAAATAGCATTTGCTTCTCCCTTTTTCAGTTGCCCATATAGCACAGACTCTCCATACTGTGTAATTTGGAATTTGATTTGATTCAGTTGAACACTTTATTCCATCCTACTTCAGATTCTTCTTGAATTGTTTCTCATTCCAAATGTAGGCTTTTCTCCCCAAGAAGACTATCAGCTCCATGAAGGAACAGAGTGTGTTATGCCCTTCCCTCGTACCATTCCCAGTATATCTAGCATGTTTCTGGTTATAGGATAGACACAATAAATTCTTGATCAATCGAATTCCATGTGACATCTTCCAAGGCAAAAGTTCGCTATTAAATCATAACTAAAGTTTAAGAATGTTCTTATACCTTTTAAGAAAGCTGTTTTCTCATGATGTATTTATGACTAGACTATCTCAGGGATAGTGATACCAGCTCTCCTGCCATGAAGATAAATTGTAACACCTCTACAAAGCTCCCTTTATGCAGGACCTTCTAAGAGGGCTTTACTCAAGCCTGCCAGGCTCCCCAGAGCTAAATTCATCCCCCCCTCTTTGTTTATCTCAGAAATTCTTGTCCTGGCTTGTACCTATGGTCACCAACATGTTGTCTTGCAACTAAAAAGGTAGTGTTAGCTCTAGTCCCTGTGGATGAGGAATACTTTTTCCCCCTTTCCCCAACCTTAGCCCTAGGTACTAGCCCCACTGACAATAAGGTATGGATGGAGGTGGTGTGAGTCCCTCCAATCCATTTCCCTAGCCAGACTTATCAGTGAAGAGGATGGGAAGTAGTCTCATGGGAGCAACATTTACCCCAATGCTGGCCAGTCTAGTTCCCCTTAAAAACATATCGATCCCATCTTGGAGACCTCATTGGTGTAAAGGACTAGGGCTCAAAGCAGGAGCATAACTTTCGAGTTGCCCAAGTCCAAAAACTAATCCATGAGGTTAGGCTCAACACATGCTTCTGATTGAGTACCATGACAAATGCAGGGGTAGCAGCAAAACAGAGTCCAGCCAAATCACTGCTCTCTTCTTGCTGAATATCTTTTCCTTTTGTTGGCTGTCAGATGGTTTCATTCCAATGTTTGTACCTCCTGCACCAGACCTGCCTGAGTCAGACCTGGACTAGAACAGACAGCAGGAGTAAGACTTGAAGCTTGCTTTGGAGGAAAGAGGGGACAGTGGGCTCAAGGAGGCTTCCCCGAGCATCTTCCATGTACCTATTGGTGAGAGGATTTTCATAGTTCATTGGATGGAAAGCTGGAAGGGACTACAGAAGTCATGTAATTAGCCCCTCTCATTTGTAAATCAACAAACCGAAGCCCAGAAAGATTAATAATCTTGTCCAGCATCACACAGATAGCCAGTCTACTTGCTAAGAGCCAGGTTCCAATTCATGTCCTCTTAGTCTAAATTCTACGTTCTTTCTACTGTTCTGCTCTGTGCCCAAGCTCTCAAAGTCTGGTTCCAAATGCAATTTAAAAGCCAGTGCTCCCCGGGGGGGGGGGGGGGGCAGCTGGGTAGCTCAGTGGATTGAGAGCCAGACCTAGAGACGGGAGGTCCTAGGTTCAAATCCGGCCTCAGACACTTCCCAGCTGTGTGACCCTGGGCAAGTCACTTGACCCCCATTGCCTACCCTTACCACTCTTCCACCTATAAGTCAATACACAGAAGTTAAGGGTTTAAAAAAAAAAAGCCAGTGCTCCTACTGACAGAGGATGCATAGGTTGTATAATAAGTGAAGCTCACCTGCAAAAATCATTCCTTTTCCCGAGGTAAATGGCTCTTTGCAAGGCTGAATAAACTCTTAGAACAATGGCACCTCTATCCAGAACAACAGGAAGTAAGCAAAAGAGGTGTGGGTTATCCAGGCTAGATCTTAGGATACCTTAAAAAGAGGATTTAGTTCAACCCCTTCATTGTTACAGATGAGGAAACAAAAGCTGAGAGGGGATAAATGATTTATTCAGGATCATAGAGATAGTTAAGGAGTAGAAGTGGAATTTGGACTCAGATGTCTGATCGCCAATCCAGAGTTCCTTTCTCTGTTATGGCACACTGCCTCCTTGCTGCATATTCTACCTGCCAAACTAAGTGTGGCGAGACCCTTGCCTTATCTCATTTTACTCACAATTCTAATAAGTTTCATCATCTAGTTTCCAGTGACAACCTGCTGGGTTAGAAGCAACCAAATGGGAAGGGCTACAGGCAGATATTTTGTTAGCAGCAAATAAGTGGGAACTGTCAGCCCAACAAAAAAGTATAAGTCATTTACAAGAATTGAAAAGGTATAGCTGTCTGGGGCCATTTATTGTAGGATCAGAGAGACTCTATATACCTCATTAAGGCCTGAATATATAAGCTTATTATTACTATAATAGCACCATAACAGAGATTCTTAATTATAATAATGATTACCTACTTTGAAGTAAGAGGGATAAATCATTCATGCTAAGATATAAATAGTTAGATAAGACTTAAATCCATCATAGGAAAAGAACCATATATACTCTTAGAGGTAAATTCTTTCATTTTACATATCAGACAATAATAATAATAGCATTTGTACAGCATTTTTGTGAAGTGCTTTACAAATATTATCTCTTTTTTTGGCCTCGAGGTAGATACTATTATTATCCTCAGTGGTTAAATGACTTGCCTGGGGTTAGACAATTAAACAGTAGTTTGAGGCAGGATTTGAACTTGGGTATTTCTAACTTCCAGTCCAGTGCTCTATCCTCTGCTCCACCTAAGTGCCAGAAAACTGAGGCATGAAGTTAGTCAACTTGTTAAGAATCATGTAGATAGTTGGCAGCCCAGCAGGACGAGAAGCAAGTTGCTGATTCCTGGGCCATTGCTCCTCTCTACTCCCTCTGCTGAATTTCCTGGAAGTCTATTCATTTAAACATCAAGTATTAACACATTTGTCCATCTCTTGGCTTTTAAAAGATTAGATCTTGTTTAGGACACTATTTCTTTTTTTTTTTTTCTTTTTTTTTAAGGGTAGCCAAGTATACATTGCATTTTCTTTCCCTGAAGCCAAGTATGAGTGGTGCCAAGAGGAGACTTTCCTAGTATTGTGGGCTGAACCTGAATCAGGCAGGTCTTCCAGTACTTTAGATCTTATACCAGGATGAAATGAGAAACTGATGAGTCATCTATCAGTTAACAAAGGAGGTTTTCTTAGCCACCATAGGGAAAAGACTTTCAACAAGCGTGTTCAATGAGGGCCCCTTCAATGATTTAATGCAGTGATTCCCAAAGTGGATGCCACCACCCCCTGGTGGGTGCTGCAGCAATCCAGGGAGGTGGTGATAGCCACAGGTGCATTTATCTTTCCTATTAGTTGCTATTAAAATGTAAAAAAATTAATTTCCAGGGGAAATTTCTGGAAAGGGGTCAGTAGGCCAAAAAAGTTTGGGAACCACTGATCTAATGGATCACAGATTCCTGGTCTTCATTACACTGGGAGCTTCAGAGGAGATGCTGGAACTCTTTATGGTCTTTTGAACATAGGAAGTCATTTCAGCAACCTGTGCTGGTCTCCTGAACCAGTCAGACCTCAAGGAGAGTCTCAGGACCTTTTAAGAAAAAAAAAATAGCCTAATTTTTGGAGGTAAGGGTCTTTGGAAAAGCTAGCCCAGCCTACCTGGCCAGGTGAAATATGGCTCTTGCTAAACTAATACAGGTTTTCCTGGGCCTCACTATGGAGGGGACAGACCTTGTTTGACCCTTTGAATGAATTCAATCTGGGAGGTGACAGGTGGTAATGGAGACTGGGTGTGCAGAATCCTGCAAGTTCAAGCCAGCTGTCAGGAAACTACAAGTCGGCAACTCCCAGGGTAGTGGCTCCTCTCTGCCATCTGGTACTTTGCATTTTTCCTCCTAATCCTGCCATTTGTACTAACATCTCCACTGAGCAGGGTGGCATGCCCATCTGCAGGCTCCAGAGAGAGACCCCCATTTCCCAGCCCCTCCTTTACTATGATCAGATTCAGCAGGAGGTAACATGTGGCTGCTCCTTAGGAGTTGCCTGGTAAAAACAGTTTCATAAATAAATTAGAATTCTAGGAGAAACCAAGGTAGGGAATTCTGTTAGGCTATCTACTGAGGAGAGCAGCTTAGCTGAAAGAAGTCAGATTGAAATAAGACAAAATATTACAAGGAGATGAAGCAACCAAGGTTCCAACCAGTAGGGGGGAGAAAACAAAAAGTTTTGCTCAAATTTTGCTACTCAAATTTATGTTGGGGGCCTTTGATTAAGAACAAGAAGAGAATCTAACTTTATCATTAAAGGCAGCTGGATGTAGTAGAACAAGCATTTACTGAGTGCCAGCTAGACATCAGGCACTGTCTGAAGTGCTGAGGATATGAAGGACAAAACTACAATCCCTACCCTTCCAGAGCTCATATTCTAAAGGAAAGAACACTTAACTGAGCCCAAAATCAAAGTTCAAGACCTAGCTCCAACACCCAATCAAGTGACCTTAAGCAAGTTATGTAGCCACATTGCACTAATTTCCTAAGAAAGAAGGAAGGGGAGGAGGGAGAGATGTGTGAAAAGAAGGAAGAAGAAAAGAAAGAGATGAGGGAATAGAAGGAGGGGGAGAGATGGAGGAATGGAAGGACGGAAAGAAGGAAGGAAAGAAGGAGAGATGAGGGAATGGAGGGAAGGGATGAGAGAAGGAGGGTAGAAGGAAAGGGAGATGAATGGAAAAAGGGAAATAAGCATTTATCAAATACCTATGTGCCAGGCATGGTGCTAAGCACTTTACAAATAGTAGATATACCTGCCATGATTATTTCATAGGAGTGGTCTACAAGTAAGCTAATGCTTATCATAAGCCCTTTGAATAGGTGAAAGACCCATGATTATGCTCATTGGTAAGTAATTCCCAGAACGAAGCTTTACTCCATCTACCAAAAGCAGATCCCAGCCTTAATAGATAAAGTAGATCCAGGCAGTTATCTGAGACTCATAGTCATTAAGTGACCTGTCCAGTCTTACAGCTATTGTCAGAGAGAGGATTTCATCTCCAAATCTTCAGGATTCCATATGATCTACTTTGTTGTGCTCTCAACAAGTTAATATAAATAAATATAAATGTTAAAGCTCCATAATCAATCCATCAACCCCCAAGCATTTAGTAAATGTTTCCCATGTTGCAGACCTGGTATGAAATAGTAGCAGTGAGGGTGTTAAATCTGATGTTTGAAAAAGCACAGAAAGAAGACCCAAAGTCCCTCTGTCACAGAAGCAGAGTAGGTTGTCACTTATGTTATCTGGGAGGCACAAAAGAAAGACCCTATTGCCACACATGTAGTTCTCAAATGATTCTCTTATCCATCTTTCCACTTAACCTGAAACTCCACTGTATAGATTCATCTCTAGCTCAAGTTGCGTTTCTGAGCCTGCTTTTTAAGTGTAGATATTCTGGGTATGGCATAGCAGAGTCTTCCAAAATTGTAAGTTAGTTGTAATGAGAGGGTCCATGCTACCTCAGAGGTCTCTGAGATGATAGGACAGAACAGGAGGACCTTTTTCTTCTTTTTTAAATATATTTTATTTTCCCAATTACATGTAATAATTTCCACAAACATTTTCTAAAGTTATAAGATTCAAATGATCTATATTCCCTCCCCTCTCTTGGAAAAGGTAAGCAATTTGATCTGGGTTATACATGTGTTACCATGCAAAACATTTCCATAGTATTCACATGTTATTAGCATATTCATATAAAACCAAAACCTCAAAATAAAAATACAAATAAACTGACTCCCAACAGTTCTTTCTCTGGAGGTAGAGAGCACTCTCTGTCATAAGCCTTTCAGAATTATCCTGGATCATTGATTGCTGAGAGAAGCTAAATCTTTCACAATTGATCATTCCATAATATTGCTGTTACAGTGTAAGATGTTCTCTGGTTTCTGCTTATTTCACTCTGCATCAGTTTATGCAGATCTTTCAAGCTTTTTCTGAAATCATCCATAATAGGATCCAGGGCACAACGAGAGTGTGATTATTGCCCAGGGAGGGTAGACCCACGCAAGCATTGGTAAAAGGGTCTACAAGCAGCTATGGGACTGGAGAAGGGATTAGCATAAGGATGCTGGACAACCAGTGTGGCTATGGGAGCTGAGAGTTTGAGAAGGAGCAAAAAAGGGAAATAGAGGCTGAACTGGGTTATATACTACATATGCCTGCACTGAAATTTTCTTTGGATCCAGCCCTGTCTAGAAGTTTTCCTCTTCCACTCCTTCTTTCTATAGGAGGGAAACATATGGTAGAATCCATGCCATTGGCATACATTGCCACAGAGCCAGCCAGCCACAGCAACTCTTTGCCCCGAATCATAGTACACTGTAAGATTTTTGGGGATGGGACACAAATCAGAGACAGAAGAGAAGATGTCATAGCTAAGAACCTAGTGGGGAGAAAAACTATTCTTGGTGAGGCCTCAATCAGATCTGAGGGTTATGGTATTTAAAGAGGCAGGACACAGGAAAACTCAGTATCTCGGTGAGGGTATCTGAGGAGCTTCTTTTTGTGGGTGCCTGGGATAGGAGAAAAATAAAATGGCCCACTGCCAAGCAGCTGATGAGATCAATGAATGTCTAGTCAGATTCTGTAAAGACAGCTGGGCCAATGAGTAATAGTAGATACACTGTTTCCACAGATGTGGTAGTATAGTCTACTTTTTTTAAATTTGCCATGCATGACTTAGCCTGCTCAAGTAATTCTAGAGAAGTGCCACCTCCACACCTTTGAGGAGTTTGAGGTACTTTATTTTTAAATAGCATGTTAGACATATTGTACTTGATACACAGTTGCTTGTAAACTGGGGTCTCTTACTACAAAATAATCCCAAATCTCTGCAGGGAGTAGAGGAACTCAGTGACAAACACTTCCAAGCCATCAATTTCTCAGTGGTCAAGTCTAGATCAGTGGTCAGAGGGGACAGAGAGAAGACTGGGCATTCCCGTTCTCAGTTAATGAGAAGACTTTAGCATTCACACAAACACTGGACTGTTTGGCCTCTAGACTTGACCTCCATCTGTCCAGTACTTTAGAACTGCTATCTGTTTCCATTTCATGGGATTTGGGCTTAGCATGGAGGACCTTGATTACTCACCTCAGGAACAAGGGTGATTTCTTATCTTGTCATTCTTTACTTTCCTCTTGCAGCTGGGAAAAAAGAAGCCCAATGTAATAAATAGTGAAATAAGCAAGTCTGGCACCGGGATTTGTCATCCTTGCCAAGCTAGGATCACTGCAAGTGTTCCTTCCTTTGAAAATGCAAATGGCATTATATTGACATAGCTGTTGGAGAAGATATATAGAATATATCTATGCACACTTTTATTTCTAGCTATATTACTAAGTTGAGTTTCTTTTTCTTGAATATTAGAGTCTGCATTTGTAATTACATGGAACCTAAATAGCAAATGGATCCTTTGGTTGTTCCTATCAGTTGTTGAGCCCAGGACGTCATTCTTGTCTTCTCTGCAAACTAAGGATGCTAGAAATAGTAACTGAGTAGGAGTCACAACAGGGTAGATGAGTTTTGTAAGAGATGAGAAGGTCTACCCAGGCAGCTAGATGGCTCAGTTGTTGGGTCTGGAGTCAGTAAGATCTGAGTTCAAATCTGACCTGAGACATTTACTGGCTGTGTAACTTTGGGCAAGTCATTTAACCTCTGTCTGTTTCAATTTCCTCATTTATAAAAAGGAGATAATAATAGCATCCACCTCCCACAGATGTTGCAAAGATGAAATAATATTTATAAAAATACTTAATACAGTTCCTGGCACATAGTATAGTATGTGCTATATAAATGTCCATTCACCCTGCTCCCCCTTCCTCTTCCCATGGACCACTGGGGAGAACTGATACAACAGCAACAACTCCAGGAATGATGGTGCCTGCCAAGTGAGACTCTGTGAGTCTTGCCAGGAGCATAGAACTCTTGTAGAACAAGCTTAATGCACATAAGAATAGAACCAGCTATTTAACAACTGGCTTAGAGCATATGCTTCAGACAAACAAGAGAAATTATTCAAGACAAATGAACAGGACTTTAAGGACTTAGAGAATTATAAGAGGGGGCAAATGGGCAGCTACATGGTGCAGTGGATAGAGTGCTGGGCCTGGAGTCAGGAAGATCTGAATTCAAATTTGACCTCAGACATTAGTTGTGTGACCCTAAACAAGTCTCTTAACTCTGTTAGCCTCAGTTTCTGCATCTGTTAAATGAACTAGAGAAAGAAATGGTAAATGGCTCCAGTATCTATTGTCAGAAAATCCCAAATGGTGTCACAAAGAGTTGGACACAACTGAAATGTCCAAATAACAACAACAACAAAGAGGGGGATAAAAGAAGCTTCTTCAAGTCAAGTATACTTTACTGGAAGTTTGGGGAAGCAAAGACTGGAACCAGAACCACCAGGACCAGGACACCTGCAGAATGAAAGTGTGAGGCAAGCCAGGGTCAGAGCTGGGGACCCAGTGATAAAGCATGGAGACAAGTCCTAGAATTGATGAAGATTATCTTAGCCTCCATGTTATACATATTTCATTCATTTATTCATTTAACCATTCAGTGAGCACTGAAATAAAACTAAAGTACATAGATAATATCACAGTTTAAAACTAAGTCAACATGCAGCCTGCAGGGACCTTCTCTAGTGTTGAGTGGCCCCATTTCTACTTGAGTTTGACACTATTGGTGGAAGGAACTCTTTAAACAACTTTGCAGTTTGTAGTCTTAGAGAGGCTGGGTGCCCAGTGGGTTCAAGTCACTTTCCCAGAATCACACAACCAGTATGTATTAGAGACATAACTTGTACCCAAGTCTTCCTGACTTTTGTATACAGACTTTTGTATACTATTTGAATACAGAATGTAAACTAAATAAATAGCAGACACCCTCAGGGGCCTGGAGGGATTGGAAAAACCTCACATAGGAGTAGGGGCTGACTCAAACAGAGCCAGGGATTTGCAGAGGTGGAGAAGGGGAGGAGGGAGTGCATTCCAGACCAGCATTCTGGGTCGGGTAGAGGTTGACAGCTGCGGAACCCCGGGTACTGGTAACAGCCAGTAGGAATATCGAGAGTATGAGGGAGAGTAAGGTGAGATTAATTTAGAAAGATAACTTGGAGCCAGACTGTGAAGGGCTTTAAATGCCAGAAAGAGGAATTTATGTTTTATCCTAGAAACAATAGGACACTACTGAAGCTTCTTGAGCATTGGTAACCTGGTCAGACCTGGGCTTCAGCAATATTAATTTGATAATTGTGTGGATGGTGAGGCAGAGAGACTAATTAGGAGGTTATTATAAATAGTTCAGGGGGAAGGTGATAAGGGCCAGAATTCTGGTGGTTGCTATGTGAGAAGATGGAGAAGGACAGATATAAGAGATACAGCAAGGATAGAATCAGCACGACTTGGCAACTGATTAGATATGAGGGTGAGGGTGGTGAGGGAGAGAGGCACGGATGATTCTAATGCTACCAGTATATGTGAATGGAGAGGTATTAGTATCCTCAACAGACATGGAGAACTCAGGAAGAGATCTAAGTTTAGGGGTAAAGAGTTCTGTTTTGGACATGTTGAGTTTGAGATGCTTATGGGGGATCTGTTGGAAATGTGCAGGAGTACCCCCTCACACCTATCAGACTGGCTCTGATCGAAAAGAAAATGATAAATGTTGGAGGGGATGTGGGAAAATTGGGACACTAATACACTGGTGGTGGAACTGTGAACTGATACAGCCATTCTGGAGAGCTATCTGGAAGCACAGCTAAGGAGCCATAAAACTGTGCTGACATACCCTTTGACCCAGCAATACCACTACTGGGTCTGTATCCCAAAGAGATAGAGATAATGGAAAAGGACTTAATCTGCGTCAAAGTATTTTTAGCAGCTCTTTTTGTAGTGACAAAGAATTGAAAACTGAGGGGTTGTCTATCACTTGGGAAATGAATTAACGAGTTGTGATATATGGTTGTAATGCAATCCTTTTGTGACATAAGAAATGACAAACAGGATAAATTCAGAAAGACGTGGAAAGATTTATATGAACTGATGCAAAGTAAACTGAGCAGAACAAGGAGAACAATGTATATAGTAATAGAAATATTGTAGGATGATCAGCTGTGAAGGACTAAACCATTATCAGCAAAGCAAATTTCCAAGATAACCACAAGGGACTTATGATGAAAATTGCTGTCCACAGCCAGAGAAGGAACTGCATATCAAAGCATGTCACTTTCCACTTTATTTCATGAAATTTTTATTATATGTGTGATATGTGTCTTCTATCACAACATGAGCAATATAGAAATATATATTGTAGGAAAGTGCTGGTATAACTTATATCAAACTGTCTGGGGGTGGGTTTATTGTATGTGTGATATGTGTCTTCTATCATGACATGGGCTATATGGAAACACATATTTCATGAAAACACTGATATAACTTATATCAAATTATTTATTGCCTGGGAGTGTGGGGAGGAAAGAAGAAGTGGGAGGGGGAGAGAAAATCTGAATCCTAAAAGGTCAGAAAACAGTTGTCAAAAATTGTTTCTACGTGTAATTGAATAAATAAATAATAATAAGCAAAATATTTTTAAAAGAAAAAAGGAAATGAGTTAAACACAATAAATATTCGTTCTTCAATTCTCTCAACCAAAAAAAAGTATGTAGGAGGCAGTTGGTCATATGAGACTCCAGGTCCAGCTCCGAAAAGAAACCAAGACTAGATCCAGGACTCATCTTCATAGAAATGATCATTGAACCCATTGGAACTGATAAGAATACCTAGAGGAAGAGTAGGGAGAAAGAAAAGAGGACCTAGGACAGACCCTTAAGGAATAAAACATGGATGATAATCTAGGGAAACAGCCTGGGAGGACTAGGAGTAAGCTGTGTCACCACAACCCAGGAAGGAAGGACCATTTAGGAGAAAGGGGTGTTCAAGGCCATTGGTTTGACTATGAAGAAATCTAGCCTGCATTCAGTTAATTTGCTGTTGTACTCTAGCACTGCTAATCCAGACATGGCGTGTTTGTGGGAGGATGAGTAAGAAAGGTGAGTGTGTGATCAGGAGTAAGAGTGAGGGGAACAGAGAAGTGGCTAGGAACTTGGAGTCTGGTCGAGGGTATGCTTATTAGGAAGGTTCTGTTATTGTTTGGTCCCAGGGAGCCATGATGAGAGATCTGTCTGTATATAGGGTTCTGCATCTGAATGGAAAGTGGGGGGCCTCCCATATTCTTTGGGTGAGAAGAGAGTGGACAAAGTGGGAGCAGAAATGACCCATTAGACAGTGCTTGAGATGTGTGTCAGGTTGCCTAGGAATCCTACATTTCCTATGTAAACTCAAGGAGAGATCTCATTTGTAGCCAGGCATAGTGGAACACCCCTGCAATACTACAATGGTGGAGGAGCTGAGGCTGGTGGAGGTCTTGAGCACAAGAGTCTTCAGCTGTAGTAGAGCTAAAAAAGTGATGAGATGCCTGCGCTAACGTTAATGTGGTGAGCCTCCAAGAGTAGAAGGTTCCTGAATAGACCAGCCTAACTAAAGTAGATAGACATGAAATAGGAAGGTATCAAAATAAAATGAAGGTCTCCAAAGGAGAACTAAATGCCCATTCTGTGCTCCCTTAAGCCTTTTTTGTTGTTCAGTCATTTCAGTCATGTCCAGTTCTCTATTCACTGCACCACCTGCCATCCCCCCACCCCCAGTGGGGGGAAAAAAGCCTTTTCCAGAAGTTAGGGCTAGGATTTTGCATTGGTGTCCAATACTAGATCTTTTTGTGGATTTTAATGCCATCATTTGAGTAGCAACAGCTACATAAGGTAATAGATAGAAAGCCAGCCTCCCTATCAGGAAGACATGGATTCCAGTTCAGCCTTGACACATAGGTGTGTGACCTTAGACAAGTCATTTAATCCTCTCTGTACATTAGGTGATGCTCAAAGACCTCTTTGAGAGAGAGAATTCCACAATACATAGATGAAATCAAAGGTCTGGAACAACGATAACAAAATGCCATTGTTCTTTTGGTTTCTGATGAAACTGTTTGTTGCTTTAAAAAGTTAACACAGTGATAGATGCTACCAAAAAACTTCTTCTCAAATCAGAGATGTTTCCTCTCATTTTTGTATTGTACTCTGTCTCTGCCATAGCTGATAGGCAGGGCGTAGTAAGTAAAGCACATGCTTTATCAGGATGCCAAAGCTGTATTCTTATACTGTCTCTTCATCAAACTCCTAAAAAAAGGAGCAGCCACAGAAAAGATAATGCCTAGGATGGTATGCCAGCTCAGGACGGGCCTTGACCAGAATAGGCAGGTAGTCATATGTGTTGTGAGCCAATTGTCCACCAGTCAGCTCCCTCCCCGTGCCCACCACTGTGCCCACCACTGTGCGTAAAATTCCTACATTACTCGCTCTTCGGGGTTTAGGAACTACAGGCCTCCATACAAAGTGCAGTTCTTCCTGGAAGAGATGCCATTACTAGTCATTAATACCTTTATCAGAGTACCCCCACTAATCATCCTGGTGGGGAATAAGACTGGGACTGAGAGAATAGGAATTGGACAGATGTTTGTTGAAGGGAAATAGGGGATCAACAAAGAGGTTGCTTGGGAAGCTAGGCCCCCAGAAAGTATTCCAGTGAAGAGTCCTGGATGGGTAGGAGGTGGCACAAAGGCGCCAGGCACTTCCCAGAAGAAAATGGGAATTTAGAAAGAGAAAGAGACAAATTTCACCTGCCTCACCATGGCCTAGTGTGCCCCCTTCACACAGGTTAGCCAGGCACGAAGAGATTCAGACAAAAACTCTTAAACCTTACATGTCTCTTTCAAATGCAACCTCCATTTTTCTAAAATGTCTCATTTCTACATTAGACTATTCCATTATAACATACCCTACAGGGCACCCAGGAGACATGAAGCTCTTTTGATGAAAAATCATTTAGAAAGTGGCTTGAAAATTCCATAAATAGAGGCATCTAAAGGAGCTCAGGCAGTAGCCCTAAGAGGAAGGTGAATAAATTCTATTCCATCCTTCATTTTCTTCCCTGCTTGTTTTGAATTCGTATCTGTTCCTAGAGGGTAAAACTGGGTGTTTGCTTTGAGCAATTACTGGTGTTCTCTCAGTGGACAGATAAATGGATACTGAGGGGAGAGTAGATATTGGGATGGATAAATGTGGTCAGGGCCTGTTGGCAGTTTAGCAAGCTGGTAAAGATCAGCCCTAAGGTGCTGAGTGCCTGCAGAACTTTAAGGCCTCTTCTAGGTGTCAGGGGTCTTTGAGAGGCTTCCTTTTAAAGCTTGGAAGGGTCATTTAGAAAGCTCTTTCTGCCTTTGGTAACATCTTAGGTTGTGGACACTCTGAACTCATCCTTCTTGCCTTTACTAGAGGTTGCCCTGACCTGCTCACTAGATGTTTTTCCTTGGACATGTTCCTTTGACCTCAGTGACTCAGAACCCAGGCTTCCTTCTCTAAATGAATCTGAGCTTCACAAAACTCCTAATACCCTGGTTTCCAAATCAAGCTACTGCTGTCTCACCTAGAGCAGCGAATGCCCCTTGGAGGGAACGGACCAGCCTTCCCCAAGAGCCTACTTACCATAGCTTTCTATTGCCTTCTACTGCCTAAGGAAAATCAGATGATTCTCTAAACCTAGCCCTAAGTCCTTAGAGGCCTGACTTCCCTCCTTTGGTTGAGGAAAAAGTACTGTGGACATGGTCTCAGAACCCATTTCTCGTATACCCTTCCTTCTTTGGTGATGTGACTACCATCCTGCCCCAAGATAAGAAGCCACCACCAGTGGTGAAGAGGAAGCGGTGAGTATTATTTGGTAGCAGATTTTTTAAAAAGTGAACAGGCCTTTGCTATCCTCTCCTCAAATCACAGCAGGAAAAAAAAAAGCCAGAACCCATAAAGATAAAAACAAATAACCAATCAACCTTCCTCCTCCCTCCAAAAAAGGGCATGCCCCAATCCTCCTTTTTAGTAATTCTGGAAGGACACTAAATGACCATTTTGGGGGTGGGGGGATGGAATTAAGATGGCCACTTGGCAGAGTCTGATAAAAATAACTCAGAATACTAAAGCCCCAGTGGTGTGAGGCTTGTGATGAATACTAAAAGGGTTTTTTTTTTTAAAATACCTAGTGAGAGATGAGGAAAATCACAGGAGAAGAGGGACTATTGTCTGGATTGAATGGAGCAGTGACAATGGAACAGGGAGAGAGTGCACACTACTTTGGTTTTGCTTCTGTTTTTACCACCATGGACAGTGATCTTCAGAATGAAGAGCATAAAATGAAAATTGTTACCGGGGAACTGAACTGAATGCAATTGAGAAGAGAATAAGTGAGCATTTAGGTGACCTTGATTCAACAAGAATTTCTTTATTAAGCACCTATCATATATAAAGAAACCACTACTGGGACTTGGAGTCATTCAGAAAGACCCGATTTTTAGTCCAGCCTGAAACATTTACTAACCCTCTGACCCTGGGCAAGTCATTTGACTAACATCTTGCCCATCGCAGGGTCCTCACCTGCTTTGCTTCTGTTGAAGAGGAAGGAAGGGTATTTCCTACTTTTCAGCCCTTGTTACAAAGTCATTCTGGGGCAGCTCACTAGCTTTGTTAGACTCTACCTATGTTTTTTTTTTTAAACCCTTACCTTCCATCTTAGAATCAATACTATGGATTGGTTCCAAGGCAGAAGAGTGGTAAGGGCTAAGCAACAGGAGCCAAGTGTCTTGCCCAGGGTCTCATGGCTAAGATGTATCCGAGGTGAGATTTGAACCCAAAATAACTAAATCCTGCATGTGTGTGAAATTGCTGAGCTGATTTTGACTTTGGAGCAGTTTTGAATTGTAACAGAGTGAGAGAAAATCATGAGGTCCAGTGCGTTGTTGCCAGTGACTTATTCTCCAGGGAATATACTCTGCTGTATTTTCCCAAAGCATCTTCCTTATTCTTGGCAGCACAGTCTTCTCCTGCCAAGAAGTTCTGCTTAGCACTTAACCTCCAACTCTCTACGATGTCCAAACATCCTCGTGCCTTCTCTCTACTCCAGGACTGGCCCCAACACCCCAGGCTAAGTTCCTCTAGATGTCCCTGGATATCTGTAATGATCCACTCTCCTAGGACAGGTTGTCCTCACAGGAGTAGGAACAATAGGGGAACTTTCCCCCAGGCTCTGTGAGCAGCAACACTCCCTTCCTCTCTGAGGCTGTGACACCTGCCTAACAGGGGATTTTGTCTTTATTGCTGATGCTTTTCCCATTCTACCCTTTTTCTTCTGATTTTATGCATGCAAAAGGTTTTAATTAAATGTAGCCAAAATTGTCTATTTCATATTTTATTCCTTGTTTGGTTAAAAATTTCTCTCTAGTAGTCACAGAGAAGAAATTCTCTACATCTTTTCTGGAGTGAGCTCTTCTATTCAAATTGAGTATCTGTTTTGATTTTATTGTGTTGTCATTATTTTTAACTCTTACCTCCTGTTTTAGAATTGATACTGTGTATTAATTCCAAGGCAAAAGAGCAGTAAGCCATTGGGAGTTAAGTGACTTGCCCAGGGTCACACAGCTAGGAAGTGTCTGAGGCCAGATTTGAACCCAGGATCTCTAGACCTGACACTTAATCTACTGAGCCACTGTGTCACCGAGCTGCCCCTGACTTTATTGTGTTATAAAGTATAAGATGCTCTAAAGTGAATTTTTCTATGAAACTGCTTTCCCAGTTTTTTTTAACAATTTCTGTCAAATGGTTGGTTCTTATCAATCTCTCCAAATTGTGATAAACTGAATTTGATATATTTATCAAATATCAGTCTCTACATTGTCTTAGAATGCAGGGGGATAGGAACAGCTCGGTTGCTCAGTGGAATGAGAGCCAGGCTTAGAGACAGGAGGTCTTGGGTTCAGGTCTTGTTTCAAACACTTCCAATTGTATCTCAAAGAGATTTTAAAAAATGGAAAATGTTCTGTTTGTACAAAAATACTTATAGCTGCTTTTTTGTGGTGGCAAAAAATTGGAAAATGAAGGTGTGTCCCTCAATTGGGTAATGGCTGAACAAATTACGGTATATGATGGTGATGGAATACTATTGTGTTATAAGGAATGATGAACAGGATGATTTCAGAAAGCTGGAAAGACCTATATGAAGTGAAGCAGAATGAACAGAACCAGGAGAGCATTGTACACAGAAAGTGAAATGTCATGGAAAGATCAAATGTAATTGACTTTGGTACTAAAAGGAATGCAATGATCCAGGACAACCCTGAGGGATTTATGATAAAGAATACTATCCACATCAAGGGAAACAACTGTGAGAGTAGAAATCCAGAAGAAAACATATGATTTATCACTTATTTATATGGGTATATGATTTAGGGTTTTGGTTTTAAAAGAATGCTTTATTGCAAAAATGAATAATATGGAAATAGGATTTGAGTGATAATATATAGATAACCCAGTGAAATTGCTTGTCGACTCCAGGAGTGGAGAGGGAAGAGAAGAGGGAGACAACAAGAATCATGTAACCACAGAAAAAAAATTTAAGTTAAAAATAAAAAAGGCAAACAAACAAAAAACCCACTTCCTACCTGTGTGACCCTGGGCAAGTCACTTAACTCCCATTGCCTAGTCCTTACAGCCCTTCTGGCTTGGAACCATTATCTAGTATTGATTCTAAGATGTAAGGTAAGGATTTTTTTTTTAAATGTAGGTGGAGCCCAACAAAGCAGCATGACTTTGTAACAAGGGCTGAAAAGTAGGAACTATCCTTCCCTGCACATCAACAGAAGCAAGCATAAGCAATAACCTTAATCTTACTGCTTCAGCTCCCCTGCAAATCGTACTTTTGAATTTTTATTCAAGTGTAAAATTCACTCTTTAGCTGAGGATAAGTGAGCTGTTGTAAATCTCTGAAAAGATCTAGCCATCTCAGGCCTTCCTCATTGCTTTTTGTTCAATATCTACATTAGGTAATAGAGGGAAGGGAAGATGACATGGAAACTCCTGATGCTTAGATGAATAATCATTTATTAAGGACATACTAAAAGCCAGGCACTGTGCTAGATGCTAGAGATACAAAGAGGTGACACACACAATAAAAGGATCCTAAAGGAGCTTATATTCATAGGAGAGAATGTGTGTGTGTTTGTAGGAATGTATATACATATACACATATATATAAAGTAGAATACATGCAAGAGATATACAAAATGGATGGTAGGTAGCTTTAGAGGGGAAGGCACTAGCAGCTAGCAGCACTAATAAAGGTCTCCAGCAAGTGGTTATATTTGAGCAGTCTTGAACGAAGCCAGATCATTTTAGAAAGTAGAGATGAGGAGAGAGTTTCCTTGCGTGGACAACAGCCAGTGCAAAGGCCTGGAGGGGGAAGATGAGCATTTAATTTTCCCAAATTCCAGTTGGGAAAATAATAGTTACAATATCACAGAAAGAAATAGGTACAATTAAGATCTTAAAGAATTTTTTCTTTTTTGTTCATCTCTTTACTGAGCATAAAGAAACTCTCCTTTACAATTAAAGGGCAGCTGGCTCTGGTAAAGGTTTGGTGATACTTCTGTTGGCCTTTTAAAAAGTAGGATAAACTCTCTACCCTGTCAGATGAAGCAGGTCACAGCTCTGGGGAATGTGACCTCTGAGAACACAGAAGAGAGATGACTCTGAAAGAGGAACCCAGCTCTTGTGAGGGATTGCCTTTTTGCACCTTGGTATTTCTCCCTTCCTACCCTTCCATCTTCTCCCTTTATCCAAGAATGTCATGAAGAAAAGACTCTCACTACCACAGGAACACTGTGAACTATGGGAAGGCACAGGGTAAGAGAATAGGATCTCTGCCTCCATTTCCTATCTGGAAGATCTCTTTCCTAAAGGCTAGCAGGAGACAGAGCCCAATTCCAGTTTAGAGGCTTAACATATTAGGCCAGGACTGTAGCAGAGGATAGGGCTTGGGCTTAACCATCCCATTTAGGTCTATTTGAATGGAGTAGAAATTAAGGAGTTCCATCTTCACCTTCCTTTTCTCCCTTCAAGATTGTTGGAAGAATAATACATAGGCCTGTCAGTGCCATCCAAGACTACTTGAAGGGACAATAATCTGCTCTAGCTCAGGGTCCTGTTTGGAGAGAGAAAGACAGAGACAGAGAGAGGGAGACAGGGAGAGAGAGAGAGAGAGAGAGAGAGAGAGAGAGAGAGAGAGAGAGAGTGTGTCAGGGAGGGAAGGAGGAGAGAGAGAAAGAGGAAGTATATAGAGGAGCAGGAAGAGATAAGGAAGATCCCAGAGACCACAAAAAATCCAGTATGGACCCATATATAAAAAATGCTTGTAATGGCTCTTTCTGTTATTAAAAAGAACTAAAAGTAAGACTATGCTTATCATTTGGAAATGGCTGAACAAATTATGGTATAGGACTGTAATAGAACATTATTGTGCCATAAGAAATGACAAAAGGTACTGTTTCAGAGAAACCTTGGAAAAATGTTATGAATTGATGAAGCATGAAGTGACCAAAGCCAGGTGAAAAATTTACACAATGACATCTTTGTAGATGAAAACAACTTTGATATATTTAAGATCTTTAATCAATACAATGACCAATTATGATTCCAAAAGACAGATGAAAAAGGATGCTTCCCACCTCCTGACAAAGAAGTAATAGGATCAGGTTATAGAATTAGGCATGTATTTTGGGGCATGTTTACAATATAAGTGTTTGTTTTGTTTGGCATACATTCTTGTTTTTTTTTTTTTTTTTTTTTTTTTTTTTTTTTTTTGTTGTTGTTGTTGTTGTTGTTGTTGTTTTGGTTTTTTTTGCCAGAAAGGAGAGAAAAATTTGAGGTAGAATACAGACAGTAATAAAGTTACCCCCCCCCTAAAAAACATCATTAAGGCATTTTTAAATGCATAAAACAGTTGGAAGACTAGAAGAAAACACAGATAAACAGAATAGCTTTGAAAGTTACATGTCAAACTTATCATATACTTAAAAGGAAAAGCAGACTGTATATAATAGAAGTTCATGGCTTCATACATATCTTTTTCTGTTCTATTTGGTTGTTGGAAATACTCATTTTATTTGGAGTTTGTTAAGTTCAGAATTTTAAAAAGTGGCTTAAAAAGGATTCAAGCTGAAAAGGAAAGTAGATAATTTAACTTTAAAGAATTCGTGGGTCAAAGATCAAATCATAGGCACAAGAGAGAATTTCATCAAAGAAAATGATGACAGTAAAACAACATACCAAAACTTTAGGGATGTAGCCAAAGCACTCTTTGGCCTCTGGCTCCAGGGTAAAAGAGTCTTAGGAAAAATAAACCCTAATCAGAGGATGTGAACTCAGAAGGGCTTCAGTCTCTATGACAGCTGGAAGTCTAGAAATTGACCTGGAGGGGAAAGCAAGGCTGAGACTATGACAAAGCAGGTAGCAAATTTTTAAAATTTTTATTTTTTTTTTTAATCTTCTGTCCCACAGCTTAGTGCCTTTAGGACAAAAATCAGCCTTTTGGCCCCGCCTTTTTTTTTTTTAAAGAACAAGATAAAGAATAGCATTTGGGGTCAGTCAGTTATTTTCCTCAGTGTTTTTCCTATAACCTTTTATCCTCCATTTGGTTAAGTAAATTCTGGAGAATTTCTGGAGATACAATGAAACTACAGTCATGGCTGACACTATATATAAATGGAATCCATTCTAAATGATGTGTGTGTGTGTGTGTGTGTGTGTGTGTGTGTGTGTGTGTGTGTGTGTGTGTGTNCTAAATGATGTGTGTGTGTGTGTGTGTGTGTGTGTGTGTGTGTGTGTGTGTGTGTGTTTAAACTCTTACCCTCTGTCTTAGGATCAGTTCTAAGACAGAAGAGCATCAAGGGCTTGGCAATTGGGGTTAAGTGACTTACCCAGTGTCACAGCCAGATTTGAACCCACATCCTCCAGACTCCAATGTTCTATGTACCATGTTTTACCTAGCTGCCCCTTAAATAGTATGATTTCTGAAAGGTACAGAATGCCACCTATCCAAGTGTGGCAGGATCTTTTCAAGTTTGAGTTATTCCTACCGCAGCATTGAAAATGGAACCACTCCTGAGAATGGATAATTCATTGTTACTAGCATCTTGTACTATTGACAATAATTCTGGCCTGGTACAATATGGGACCCCTAGGCTTTATGTGTAATACTGCTTCCCCCCCTTACACATACACAAACAAACACATTGTTTTGTTTGTTCATTTTTAGCCTTTAAAAATCGTTGTTTTCAATGCCATTCCCTCCCTAGTGGGGATCCAGTGCCATCTCTTCTGGCTGCTTCCTTCTGCCCTTCCTCATTCCTTCCCTGCTCAGTTTTCAAATTCTTGCTCTTTGAAGATAGCCCATCTTTCTTTTGTGCATGCCTCAAATAAAAAGTAGGGGAGCATACATCAGACAGTCCCCATGAGTGGGATTTAAGGACCAAGCTTTGAAACAGTCTGACAAGGTATCAATGTTTGTTGGGGAACGAATACCCTCTGTTGCTGGCAACAAATTTAAGCAATTTTTGTTAACCCAGGACTTGGGCAGGGCCAGTGAGCCAGCCTCACTAACTGGTTTCTAAAAGGCCCTGTCAATCTGACCTGGATTTAATCTGGCATTAATTAATAGATGGCACCTGGGTTTTTCTCAGCTCACTGGATATGGTGTATATTTTATTAATATTTGGCATTTGGGGCACACTTTATATTTGCCAAATGTTCTGCAGTGATTTATAAGATAATGTTCCCCAGGATCCTTGCTACAGATTAGGTTATTATATCAAACTATAAGTTTTCCAGATGGGTGAACATTTTTTTCTGCAATCATATTTGAAAACGTAAGTCTCATTCTGAGCCTCTCGTCCATCACCGCTCTGCTAAAAGCAGGAAGCATGCTTCATTGTCGGTCTTCTGGAGTTGGTCATTTCATTGATTTGAGTTCTGAAAAATTTCCCATTATATCAGTGGTCTCTTTGTTCTTTTCATTCCACTTTGCCTCGTATCATACTAATTCTTCAAAATTCTTCTGAATATATTTCTTAAGGCAAAATGATATTCTGTTACATTCATAAATCCTAATTAGTTCAGCCATTCTACCATTGGTGGACATTCACTTGTTCTTTCAGGCTTTTGATGCAATGAAAAATACTAATATAAATCTTTTGTGCATATAGGTCCTTGCTCTCTTCTTTGAGATCTTTGGGGTATATGCCAAGTAGTAACATTTATTGGGTTGTATATGCATGGTTTAGTGACATTTTGAGTACAGTTCCAAATTGCTTTCCAGAATAGTTGGAGTAGTTCACAGTTCCACCAACAGTGCATTAGTATGCCTTTCCTCCTACAGCTCCTCTAGTAGTTGTCATTTTCCCCTTTTTTTTTTTTTTGGTCATCTTTGAACATCTGACAGGCTATGAGACAGACTCTCAGAATTGTTTTAATTTGCATTTCTCTTATTAGTGAATTGAAGCATTTAAAAAAAATTTTTTTTAAACCCTTGTACTTCGGTGTATTGTCTCATAGGTGGAAGAATGGTAAGGGTGGGCAATGGGGGTCAAGTGACTTGCCCAGGGTCACACAGCTGGGAAGTGGCTGAGGCCGGGTTTGAACCTAGGACCTCCTGTCTCTAGGCCTGACTCTCACTCCACTGAGCTACCCAGCTGCCCCTGAAGCATTTTTATATGGTTGTTGATAGCTTGTTTTTCTTTTTTGAGAATGACTCATTCATATTTTTTATTATATTCATTTATCTATTGGGAGATATTTTTTATCAATTCCCTATAAATCAAGGACATCAAACTTTTAGCAGAAAAAAACTGCTGTACAGATTCCCCCTTATTCCTAGTTCATTTTTTCCCCTCCTAATTCTGACCAAATTGAGTTGGTTTGTGCAAAAACTTTTCAGTTTTATCAAAATTGCCTGTTTTATCTCATATGATCCTCTTTATTTCTTATATATGTAAGTGTAAAATTTACCTATTTCTCTGCTTCTCAAAATTATGCTATCCCAGACACATATGTCATAGATCCATTTGGAATTTATTGATCAATTACTATTATTAAGTGCCTACTATGTTCTAGTCACTGTGCTAAGTTCTGGGAGACACCTATAATAAGAAGAAAAATAGTCCTTGCCTTCAAGGAACTTACAGTTTAAGGAAGGAAGACAATACACAAAAAGAAGCTGAAAAGGGAAAGGGAACCCTCTTTGCCCCTTTCTCCTTGGAGGAGAAACTAAGCAGAGAAGCTGATGGAAGACAAAAGGTGGAAATTCTGAGCCTCTATGGCATATGGTGTGAGATGTTAGTCTAATCCAACTTCTTAGTCTAAATATCTTCTTATTCTTTACTTAAAAAATTAAGACTATTCTTCACAACCTCACTTCTCCTCAGAATTCTCATCCAAACTCCCTTATTATCATCCATCACTCACTCACTCCTCCTTCCCCCACCAAACTCTCATAATGAGGTGACCCTTCTCCTTGCTAAAGCCAGCCTCTCTTCCTCTCCCTCCCACCTTCTCCAGAACATTATCTCTTCAACCATCTCCTTTCTCCAGTCTTCATTCTCCATCTACTTCTACTGGTTCCTTCAAGATCATGTCTTCAAACATGCTAGACTAGACTCCTCTGTCCTTAAAAATGTTCACTAGAATCTGCTATACCTTTGTCTATTTATCTTGTAATCTCTCATTCCTTTCTTAATCAAATGTTTAAAAATAGCTTACTCATTGTATTTATAGCTTTTCTTCTCACTTAATCCTCAATCCTTTTTAATCTGACTTCTGCCTTCAACTGAAACTGCTCTCTCCAAAGTTACCAAGGATCTCTTAATTTCCAGATATAATGATCTTTCCTCAGTCCTCATCTTCATGAATTCTGATCAGTTGTAATTATTGACCCATATCTCCCCCTAGATATCTTTTGCTTGTCTGGGTTTTTGTGACCCTTCTCCTTTCTGGTTTTCCTGCCCATCTGACTACTTCTTTTCAGAGTCCTTTGCTGGCTTATCTTTATTGCACACACTAATTAGAAATGGTCCCCAAGGCTCTGCCCTAGGCCCTATTCTGTCTCTATACTCTTTTTCTCAGTGACCTTCTCAGCTCCCATGTGTTTAATTATCTACTAAATTCACATGCCTCTCTCATCCAAACCTCACATAGATTTGACCATGTCACTAAATAAATATAAACTCCTCTATTCAGTATATAAAACAATTCACAATCCATTCCCAACTCCTTCCCCCCCCCCCGTGTCTCTGTCTCTGTCTCTGTCTCTGTCTCTGTCTCTGTGTCTCTCTGTCTCTCTGTCTCTCTGTCTCTCTCTCTCTCTCTCTCGCTCGCTCTCGCTCTCTCTCGCTCTCTCAGTTTCCCTAGAAATTTTTGTTAAATAGTGGATTCTTAACCCAGTCTCTTTGGGTTAGTCAAACACTGTGTGATGATATTTGATTGCTTCTTGGTCTTACATATTACAATATTTTTTTGGGTTCTGAATTCTTTCTTTACCATCTTTTACCCAATAGGAAGGCAAGAAATGTGATGTCAACTATATAGAAGAAAACATGCAAAACATATTTCTATATTAGCAATGTTGCAAAAAAAGATGGTAGTGGTGGTGGTGGTAGGGAGAAGTATGCTTCAGTCTGCATTCAGAGTCCATCAACTCTTGAGGTGGATAGCATTTTTCTTAATAAGTCCTTTGAGAACTGTCTTAGATCATTATATTGCCGAGAATAGCTAAATCATTCACAGGTGATCATCCCACAATATTCCTGTTACTGTGTACAATGTTCTTCTGGTTTTGCATACTTCACTTTA
The DNA here is from genome assembly GCF_016433145.1 of Gracilinanus agilis. Classification (NCBI taxonomy): domain Eukaryota; kingdom Metazoa; phylum Chordata; class Mammalia; order Didelphimorphia; family Didelphidae; genus Gracilinanus; species Gracilinanus agilis. The sequence goes on from NC_058133.1 coordinate 213,228,955, forward strand.
CATCAGTTCATTTAAGTCTTTCCAGGTTTTTCTGAAAGCATCCTGTTTGTCATTTCTTGTAGCACAATAACATTCCATCACAATCACATATCACAGCTTGTTCAGTCATTAATGGGCATCCTCTTGATTTCTAATTCTTTGGACTTTTCCATTTTTTAATAAATATCACATCTCTTTGGTGATTATTACTTTGTGGTACAGGTTACAATCTGGTACTTCTAGGCCTCATCAGTAGATCCAAATATCTCACTTTGGTCATTGATCTTCCCTGGTTAAACAAGTAAACAAAAACCTTCAGTTGATTCTGATACTCTTTTATGATAACCATAAAATAATTTTCTTCTTTCCTTTGAGGCTAAACTTAAAAGATGTGTGGTCTATACAAGCTGCCTCTTTCATTACAAACTAGATTTGGTATGTGAGCCAAGAAATCAGTAAGCAGGACAAAGTTACTAATGATCTCTATTAATTATCCGCAATGTGGATTCTAATGTCCTCTTCTCAATCTTCATTCTTCTTGGCTTCCTTGAAATATCTGATGCTATTTATTGGGAGCTTCTCTCCCAGCATATTCTCTACTTTTTGTGTTTCCACGACACTGCTCTTTTCTTAGCTCTTCTCCCTCCTATATAACTGCTCCTCCTTCTCCACATGTTCATCATTGATGTCAATCACACTACCTGGGACCCATCCCAGGCCTCTCATCTCTCTCTCTCTCTCTCTCTCTCTCTCTCTCTCTCTCTCTCTCTCTCTCTCTCTCTCTCTCTCTCTCCCTCTCTCCCTCTCTTCCCCTCTGTCTGTCTGTCTGTCTATCTATCTGTCTGTCTATCTATCTATCTATCTATCTATCTATCTATCTCCTCTCACTTGGTGATCTTTTCACCTTTCCATGGTTCAGTAACTACCTTTGTGCACAACCTCCAGATTTATATATGTGACCTTAGTCTCTCTTCTGAGGTCTGGTCCCACATTTCTGATTGCCTATTTGACATTTCTAATGGGATGACCAGTTGAAATCGTCAGCTCAAAAGGAGCAAAATAGAGCTTGTTAACTTTCCTGTGATACTCAGCTCTCTGCTGAGTTTCCTTGTTACTGTGGAGGGTAACCTTTCAGTCACCCAGATTTACAACCTCGCTGTTATGCTCAGCTCCTCACCCCACACATCCAATGAGTTGTTCCACTTTGATTCCATCTCTGTGTCCCTCATGTGTCTACTACTTGACATTCACACAGCCATGCCCTCATTCAGGCATCGTTGTCCAGTCATTTTTCAGTCGGGCCTAACCCCATTTGAGGTTTTCTTGGTAAAGTACTAGAGTGGTTTGCCATTTCCTTTTCCAGCTCATTTCTCAGATGAGAAAACAGAGGCAACCAGGGTTTTCCCAGGGTCACATATTAAATAAATGTCTGTGGCTAGATTTGAAGTAAGGAAGATGATTCTTCCTTAGTCCAGGCTCAGTGCTTGATCTTCTGAGCTGCCAGCTGCCTTGATTCAAGTCTAGAGCAACCTCTTTCCTACACTATAGGAGTAGCCTTCTGTTTAGTTTCTCTTCCTTCTTTTCTCACCCCTCATCTATCCTCCACACAACTGTGCCTAAGTGATCTTTCTGTAGCAAAGATCTGACCACATGATTGCCTTTTCCGGCAACCTCTAGGATCAAATATAAACTTCTCCATTTTGGGCATTTGAAGCTCTTGACAAGCTGGTGCATTCTTACCTTTCTAGCTCTCATACACATTACTCTTCCTCCCATTCTCAGCAACACAAGCACTTGTTGCCATGCACAGGTCACCTTCCAGCTTCCATCTCCATGGCTTTGGCCTGGGATGCACAATCTCTTCCCCTCTGGTTCCGGGTACCTCTCTTTCCCTTCAGTCCTCTTTGTACAAAGCCTGGCTGGTCTTCCCTGGCTGCTAGTATACTCCTTCTCCAAAATGCCTTGTATTTATTTTGCATGTATGTGTACATACATCTATCTACAAATACACACACACACACACACACACATTTTCCCTATTAGAATATAAGCTCCTTGAGGGCAGGGTCTGTTTGTGTAGGTAGTGAAGTGAAACAGGTAGATCTGTTTTACTTTTTTCTTTTTATCTCCAGCACTTAGTAGTCCAAAAATACTTACAAGGCAACCTGACTGATATGTAAATTCCTTTGCAATCTTGAAAGCATCATTCTTCTTCTTCATCATCATCATCATCATTATTCATTACTATCATTACTATTATATTACTGTAGATGATACTAATTATATAATAATAAAATAATAACAATAATTACATATAATAAAATATAATAGATATTAAATAATATGTAGGCACCCCAAATCCTTCTCTTATTTTAGGATTCACCAGCAAATTATAAGGACTCATGATCACAGCCCTGGCCACTAGAGAGCCATATAAAGCCTTTAAATCTTAGCAGTGGGCTGTCTCCCTGCACCCTCCCTGCGTAATTGTTCAGCTTTGCCTTGGTGATTGGGAGCTTATGGCCTATGAGGAACTAATGGGCCGGATGATTGATCTGGCCCTGTTTCAGAAGCCGCAGAAGTTCATCCCACGTCTGGAGTCCTCTTTCTGTCTTGTGGCTCATTACCGGATATGGCTGGTGGCAGACTTTTGAGGCCAGTTCATTTCTTCTTGTGGAGCTTCTCAAATAATGCCCCCAGGGCTGAGGGAAGAGAAGGGATCAGGGTCTTTTGTCCTCTAAGATACAGGCCTCCCCTGACAGTGGAGAATGGTCTACCTGACCTGACTTTTACTTCTCATCATCCTTGGACATTAATGCTAAAGACTCATGACAGGAACGATGGAGTGCAAGATGCCCTTTCCCCTTGGGCTTCACATAGCCTGCTCTTGGGCCTCTGGTCATGTAATAACTCCACCAGGTCAGTGGCAAACACTGCCTGAGGCAGCTGCTGTCTCACATTCTGTCAGCAGCAAGCCCAGACACCAGACCCCGAGTTAGCCTCCGTAGATGAAGGAATTGGGTAGAGGAGAGAGACAGAAAGGGGCCCAAACCTGGGAATAAGGACAGCAAGCAAGGTTTGCTGGATAAGAGCAACTCTGTGCTATCTGCCAAAGGAAGGGATTTCACTTTCCAACCTTCCCTTACCCTCACAGGAAAAAAAAAGGAAACTCATCTTAATAGACAGTGTAAAATGGTATCAAGAGTACTGTTTGGCCTAGCTCCATTGCTCATGGATTCTTTGTTTCAAGGTAATAGACTTATTCTTTTACAGCTTCAGTACTCTCATTTTTAAAATGGACCTAATAATATCTGTCTTGCCAGAATCACTGGGTTATTGCAGATCAAGTGATCTATCTACCTTATGCAGATATTGTTGTACTGTTGGAGTTCAGTCCTTTTTCAGTCGTGTCAACTCTTTATGACCCCATTTGGGTTTTTCTTTTTTTTGTTGTTTTTGGCCAGATTACTGGACTGGTTTGCTTATTTCCTTCTCTGGTTCATTTTACAGTTGAGGAACTAAGGCAAACAGGGTTAAGTGAGTTGCCCAGAGCTAGTAAGTGTCTGAGGCCAGGTTGAATTCAGGTCTTCCTGACTCCAGGTACTTTGTCTAACTCCTAGCTGCTTAGATAGATAGATAGATAGATAGATAGATAGATAGATAGATAGATAGAAAGCTTTGAAAATTGTGAAGCGCATTTCTGTTCACAGTTGCTTAAAATCAATTCAATTGATTTCAAGTTTAATTCCTGTTATTATTTAACAAAATACCTAGGATCCAGCTTCCAAGAGTAGCCAGGAAGGGGTACTTCCCTCCTTCTGCTCCTTATCAGATTGTCTTTTACTACTGGCTGCTAGTAATAATTAGCAATAGTAGAACACTATATATATATTCATATATGTATATGTATATATATATTAAAACCCTTACCTTCCATCTTAGAATCAATACTGTGTATTGGTTCTAAGGTAAAAGAGGACTAGGCAATAGGGGTCAAATGACTTGTCCAGGGTCATACAGCTAGGAAGTGTCTGAGTTAAGATTTGAACCCAGGACCTCCTGTCTCTGGGCCTGGCTCTCTATCCACTGAGCCACCTAGCTGTCCCCTAGAATGCTATATTTAAAGATTCCATTAGACACTGTCTAGGGGACTCCCTTTAAAGAAAACCAAATATGAAAAAAAACTCCAAGCTTACAAAACAGAGATTACTTACTTTAGTCATGAAAGGAATTGCCTCAGCATTTGTGACCTTAGCCGTCCCATGACAGCCTCCATCCAGCCTGGAACTGTTTCATTTTTTTTTTGTCCCCATCACTTGGGTGTCCTGTCAATTAGCTCCATCTACTGGTTAGCCACTATCACTTATTTTCCCTAATTGAGTTCTTTGTCCCCATTGCTCCCTTTAAAGCATCATCTTTGCATCCAGGCTCTCAAATCTGTCCCAGTGTTAATTTCATACCAGAGTTGTCAGAATGGCCTTGTCTGTGTGATATTTTCTCTCCACTTATCTCTTCTAGAGGGGGTGGGTGCTGTGATTTGGCCTCCTTACATGTATCTGGAAGGATTTGGCTTTCAACTATAAGGGCATAGTCACCCCCCTTCTCTTTGTTACCATTCAATATGCTGCCATCTTATTTACAGTTGGCTAGCACTGGCTATTCTGAATGGCTAATAGGCTGTCTCTAACATTCTTTGGTAGTATCGTAGTGTTTTAGAGCTGACACAAGACCTCAAAAATCATCTAGTTCATTCATTTTGCAAATGAGGAAACTGAGACCACAAGAAATCAAATGGATCTCCCTTCCGGTTCATCTCCTTATCAAATGAGATAATGTATAGAAAGTATTTTGCAAACCTTAAAGCACAACTTCAATGATGATTTGAAAAGCATTGTGGCATAGTACAGTAGTCTGAAACTCAAATAGAAACATATGTCTGCCAGCTGTAGATTGAATTGAGAAACCATATATTAACATTACCAGTTTGTATTGTATTTTTATTTATTTTGTTAAATATTTCCCAATTACATTTTAATCTGGTTCCACTCTGCTCTGGAATTTGTGGTCCCTTGATGACTCTCATATAAAGGATAGAGAACTAGCCTTCAAGTCAGGAAGACCTGGGTTCAGGAATGATCATTGCACCATATTGGCTGTGTGATCTTGGATAAGTCACTTGCCTCTCTGTGATCCAGGCAGCTCTTGAGTTGCAAAGGAAGTACTGATCTGCATTGATAGAAATACCTCACTCACTGAGGATATCACATGTCCAATAAAATAAATTATTATTATGGTCTTAGACTGGTTAGTATTAATATTCACTCTAATTCCTCTCCCCATTTTGTTCTTTTAGGTAAGTGTTTTGGACAAGATAGCTGTTTCCTGCCCCTTTTCTCCTTGTAGCTTCCTCTACCCAGGGCAGAGATTCAAATTTAAAAGTCTGGTCCACCAAGATTTCTTCTCACTTTTAGAAACAGGTCCCCTGGACTACCCAGGCTCAGAGTCACAATATCCTTTTTTTAGGATTAACTTGCCTCAGGCCTCCACTTAAGACTAGAGAGAAATTAAAGCCTTGCCTTTCTCTACCAGATTCAGGACCAGTTTATCTACAAGAACTACAGTCAAGGCAGAAGTTGTACTTTCTGAAGCACTGTATCCACCTGGAGGCCGTGTTGACCATTGCCTAAACTCACCCAAAGTTAAATTATTCATCCTCTGGCACTTCAGATCAGCACAATAGTTTCCTGCCACACCAACCATCCTCCAAGCATTTCCTCTCCCCAATGACCAGTCATTCGAGGATAGGTTTCCCCTGAAGTGGCATACCCCACAGCACTGCTAGGCAGTCAGTTAATATCCTGCAGCCTTGGGCTCAGGGAGTGCTTATGCCCACACAGTCTGTCCTCCTCTCGCTCCAGGAAAACACTGTCTCAGATATAACCAGGAAGCAGCCATTGCTGCCTACCTTGTAATTATAATAATAGGATTTGTTAAATGGAACTGAAAGTTATATTAGATGGAGCCTGTGAAAATGATTAAGATCTAAGAATGGAGTCAGAGGATCCTCCAAGGATGGCAACTTCATGAATTTAGCCAACCTCATTTAGACAAAGAATTGGCTGAATCATGCAGGTTTATTTGTTCAAATAGAGGCGTGTTTATGATGGCAATCTACTACCAAGTTATCAGTACCAGCATCTATAGAAGGGTTATCTTTAATGAGCCCAGACTGAATGATCAAAGTAGATTAGGAAATGATAGAAACTGTTAAACACATCATTGTAAATGATGAAAACTTAGACCCTAATGAATAGCTCCTAAGACTTGACCTGGTGGCTTGAATGATGTATCAGAAGTTCACTGTCTTTTGTGGACTGATGGTCAGAAATCCCCTACTACAAGCACAGATCTCAAAATATCTCAGAGGACTTGATTAATGAACCAGATCATTATCACAGATCAAACTTGTCCACAAGCAGGCAGACATAGATATACAAAGATGGTTTAAGGATCATTATGCCAAATATCTAATCTCCATGCTACAAAGATTTTTAAAAGTCCTTCAAAACACATAGACCTACAGGAGGAGATTAAGATCATGTGAGATCTTACTAGTATAGGTTAGTCTGAGCACTATGGCACTGTGCTGCCCTTCAAAATCTCCCAGGCTTCCAAGCTTACCCTGGGGCTTTCTGAAAGGAACTCTTTACTTTTGTTCCTGTGGAAATAAATCCTTGAGAGCCATATATGTCTCCTCCTGGTCCCACAGAGGGCTCTCCAGCAGTGGCTCTTTATTTCCTGGCAGGGTCCCTTTTCCCTGGTAGCCATGAGCCAAAACCCAACTTTTTGTGCAGTTCTTGGGACTGGAAGTTGGCTTTGTTTTTCATTAGAGTTCTTAATCATTATTTGGTCAGGTTCTTGCTGGGGATTGGGGAGTGGTCGGCTTCCTACTTCGCAAGCCCTCTTATATAGCCTTAAGTCTTTTCTCTTAGTCACCTCCTTGCAAAACATGCAATTGACTTCCTTTTCCCCCATAAAGCTGAGGCTGCACTGCTGAAGCCAGCCACCATGCTTCTTCCACCATCTTGACCTATGGATTTGTTCTCCTTGCTGCAACAATTCTCTACCTCTCTGTCTGTCTGTCTGTCTGTTTCTCTCCATCTCTCCTCTGTCTCTTTTCAAAGTCAAAGGCTACCCACAGGTCATCATTAGCCCCATTTCCCACCCCAGGCCAGTCTTAAGTTCTGAAGTGTAATTGTTCCAAAAAGTGGGAGTGGGGAGGAAAGAACACAGCTTTTAATAGAAACTACAAACCCCATGACTCCCAAAGTCTCTGATCCACTCCCCTTCCACCTCCAAAAGAGTTGGCCCCTGTTAATAGGCATGTCACACATTATTTTGCAAGTAGTGAACTTTGTCTGCTGAGAGGCTCAGGCCAGATTCTGGTGAGCTGGTACTTATTTGCAATCAGGTTCAAGGACTTCTGACCCCTGAACCTCATCAAAACTTTTAAATCCAGGGCTGGCGTCTTGCATGCATTTTTTTTCCTTCCAGAATAGCAGAAACAGAAAAGAGCCAAGAACACATTAATTATGTTCCAGTCACGTTGCTTTCTTGTCTTAATTACCTTCCTAATTTGCACTTTTAGTTGAGCACCTGGGGTGTGAGCACGAATCCATAGCTTTCCTCTGTTCCTTTTTTTACCCAGTAGGTTCTCTACACCATCTGTTGATCTCCAGAATCTGACTTAATTCTGTCATTTATACTCTCTCTGTGGATGGGATATGTGCTGAACTGTTGTTTGATTGACTCCCAGGTTTTTACTCCTGCTTACATTCTTGATGACTATTACATTGTTTTCTACCCCCTACTCCCCATATCCCATTATTCCTTCTTCATTTCTTTTCCCAAATGGAAGTTGGTGCCTGTGCCAGCATCCACAGAACAGATTTTTTGTTGGCAGGAATATTCCTCAGCCCTGGGACAGAACACCCTCCATTGCTACTGGTTGTGACCAAGGGAACAGGGCTCTGGACATATTCCAGCTGTAGCATCCCTGGGAGTGATAAGCACCCTATTTGCTCTGCAGATTCAGCTGGCTCAGTTGCTGGCTCTACATAGATGGCCATTCAGTGCTCCATGGAATGCTGGCTTGCAGCACCCACTAAGCAACACTGGATTTGCCACAGTTTAATTCTGGTGCTCTTGGCTGTGGACCAATTAGGGTGGGACTTACCAATTATATTGAGATCTTTAAGAAGGAAAGAGACAGCCATCTGTTATTGGTTTACTGGTATACACTTTCCTTCATGGGGCCAGCCCAGATAAATTTTCAAGATAAACCAGAAGTCCCTCTAATGAAGAGGAAATTAAGGTAATTATTAAGAACTATTTTGCTAAATTATATGGTAATAAATATGACTATCTAGGTGATATGGGTGAATATTTACAAAAATATAAATTGCCTAGATTAACAAAAGAGGAAATAGAATACTTAAACAATCCCATCTCAGAAAAAGAAATTGAACAAACCATCAAGGAGCTTCCTAAGAAAAAATCCCCAGGGCCAGATGGATTCACAAGTGAATTCTATCAAACATTCAAAGAACAACTAATCCCAATACTATACAAATTATTTGACAAAATAAGGAAAGAAGGAGTTTTACCAAATTCCTTTTATGACCCAAATATGGTACTGATTCAAAAGCCAGGCAGACCAAAAACAGAGAAAGAAAACTACAGACCGATCTCCTTAATGAATATAGGTGCAAACATCTTAAATAGAACACTGGCAAAGAGACTACAGCAATATATCATAAAGATTATTCATTATGATCAGGTGGGATTCATACCAGGAATGTAAGGATGGTTTAATATTAGGAAAACCATCTGCATAATTGACCATATCAATAATCAAAGCAACAGAAATCACATGATTATTTCAATAGATGCAGAAAAAGCATTTGACAAAATACAACACCCATTCCTATTGAAAACACTAGAAAGTAGAGGAACATTCCTCAAAATAATAAGCAGTGCATATTTAAAACCATCAGCAAGTATCATCTGCAATGGGGACAAATTAAAAGCCTTCCCAGTAAGATCAGGAATGAAGCAAGGATGCCCATTATCACCTATGTTATTTAATATTGTTCTATAAATTTTAGCAATATCAATTAGAGAAGAAAAAGAAATTGAAGGGATTAAAGTAGGCAACGAGGAAACTAACCTATCACTCTTTGCAGTTGATATGATGGTATACTTAAAGAGTCCCAGAAAATCAACTAAAAGGCTAGTGAAAATAATTAACAACTTTAGCAAAGTTGTAGGATACAAGATAAATCCACATAAATCATCAGCATTTCTATATATATTTCCAACAAAACTCAGCAGCAGGGGGTTAGAAAGAGAAACTCCTTTTAAAATCACTCGACAATATAAAATATTTAGGAATCTATCTACCAAGACAAACAAGAATTACATATAGAACACAACTTCAAAACACTTTTCACACAATTAAAATTAGATCTAAATAATTGGAAAAATATTAATTACGCCTGGGTAGGATGAGTTAATATAATAAAAATGACAACCCTACACAAACTAATCTACTTTCATAGTGCCATGCCTATCAAACTACCAAAAAAATTTTTTTATAAAATTAGAAAAAATTATAACAAAGTTCATATGGAAGAACAAGAGATCAAGGATATCAAGGGAAATAATGAAAAAAATGTGAAGGATAGGGGCCTACCAGTATCAGATCTTAAACTGTACTATAAAGCAGTGATTTTCAAAGCAATATGGTACCAACTAAGAGACAGAAGGGTGGATCAATGGAATACACTAGGGCAGTGATGGGAAAACTACCGCTTGGATCTGGCCCGCAGAGAATAGTTTGCCCATCACTGGACTAGGGGTAAATTACCTCAGCAAGCTAGTGTTAAATGAACCCAAAGACCCCAGCTTTGGGGACAAGAACTCACTATTTGACAAAAACTGCTGGAAAAATTGGAAAACAGTGTGGGAAAAATTAGGTTAGATCAACATCTTACACCCTATACCAAGATCAATTCAAAATGAGTAAATGACTTAAATATAAAGAGTGAAATCATAAATAGATTAGGCGAAAATAGAATAATATACCTGTCAGATCTGTGGGAAAGGAAGGAATTTGAGACCAAGCAAGAGATAGAGAACATTGCAAAATGTAAAATGAATGACTTTGACTATATTGAATTAAAAAGCTTTTATACAAACAAAACCAATGCAATCAAAATTAGAAGGAAAGCAACAAACTGGGAGAACATTTTTATAAGAAAACTCTCTGACAATAATAAAAGGGGGGAAAATGACACCAGAAATCATAGAAAATGTAGAGGGCTTATCCGGCTCTTCCTCAAAGATTTGTGGCTTCCATTCATTTCATAAACTTGCAGAATTTTAAAATTAGTTAGGGACCTTGGCAATCAAGGCTAGTTCCATTTTACAAATGAAGAAACTAATGACTTGCCTATGATCTGCTACTGATTTGCAGAGGTTTGATTTGAGTCTTTTATATTCAGAACTAGTGTTCTTTCCTTTTTAAAAAAAAAGAATTGAAAGGAAATACTGAAAGAAGGAAGAGCAGGACTAGGAGAAGAAATAAAAATGATGGGGAATATACAGGTGATAATTATAATTTTGAATGTGAATGGAATGAACTCACCCATAAAACAGAAGCAAATAGCAGAGTGGATTAGAAACCAAAATCCTACTGTATGTTGTCTACAAGAAACACACATGAGGCAGATGGACACACACCAGGTAAAGGTAAAAGGCTGGAGCAAAATCTATTGGGCTTCAACTGAGAAAAAGAAGGGAGGAGTCACAATCATGATATCCAACAAAGCCAAAATAAAAATAGATCTGATTAAAAGAGATAGGGAAAGTAATTACATCCTGATAAAAGGCAGTATAGACAATGAGGAAATTTCAGTACTCAACATGTATGCAGCAAATGGTATAGCATTCAAATTTCTAAAGGAGAAACTAGTGGAGCTCAAGGACAAAATAGATAGTAAAACTATAATAGTGGGAGACCTGAACCTTCCTCTATCAGATGGAGATAAATCAAACCAAAAAGTAAATAAGAATTAGGTAACAGATGTGAATGAAATCTTAGAAAAATCAGAGTTAATAGATAGGTGGAGAAAAATAAATAGGGACAAAAAGGAATACACCTTTTTTCAATAGCACATGGTACATTCACAAAGATTGACCATGTGCTAGGGCATAAAAACATGACAAACAAGTGCAAAAGAGCAGAAATAATAAATGCAACCTTTTCAGATCATAATGCAATAAAAATAATAATTAGTAAGGATACATGGAGAGGCAAATGAAAAATTAATTGGAAATTAAATAATATGATTTTCCAAAATCAGTTAAAGAACAAATCATAGAAACAATTAATAATCTCATTGAAGAGAATGACAATGAGAACTAGGAAATAGTAAGTAGCTAGCACCAGACACTGTGCTTTTAGGCTCCTAAATTATCTAGTCAAACTTCCTCATCTTAACAAAAACAGAAATGGAGCAATAGAAAGGTTAGGTGACTTTCCAGAAGTCAGACAAATAAGTGACATTGAACCCCAGCCCTCCAAACATCAACGTTGTGTCCCTTCTCAGATCAGTTCGTTTATGCCACAAATAATTATCAATAATCCACTGTGTTATAAAAGTTGGATGTTGGAGATAAAAATAATAACTAACAAAGCTCCTGTCCTCAAGGATCTTAAATTCTACTGGGGAGATACAGCACAAGGAAATATGAACCAAGTTAGGGAATGATGGGGGCAAAGGAGTTTTGTCTTGATTTTAAGGATTTCTTGGAGGGACCATTCAAAAATAGTTCTCTCAAAAATATGACATTGAGGAATGGAGGTCACTCGATGGATAGAGAGCCAGACATGGAGTTTGGAGATCCTGGGTTTAAACTGGCCTCAGACACTTCCTGTTTGATCCTGAAAAAGTCATTTAACCCCCATTGCCTAACCCTTACCATTCTTCTGCCTTGGAACTGATAGTATCAATTCTAAGACAGAAGGAAAAGGTTAAATAAAACAAAGAAAATACATAATGCTTTCCTATCAAGAAATACTCAAAAGGTGCTCAGGTATGCTAATGGAATGAGCATGATATGATAGAAAGGGAATTTGATTTTTCAGAAGACTTGGATCCAAATCCTAGGTCTGCTGGTTGCTGCCTGACCAGGAGCAAGTCATAGCCACTCTAAGCTTCTATTTTTTTCATGTGTACAATGGAGATCATGCTGCTTTCTCTGCCCACATCATAGAATTGCTGAGTGGGGAATGCTTTCAGAGTGAGGCATTGCCATGTCATAGTGGAGAGAGCCCTGGAGTTGGAATCCTGAATTCCTGGGTTCATATCCTACCTCTGACATTTACTGATTATGCAACCATAGACGAATCATTTAACTTCTCTTTTCCTCAGTTTCTTCATCTTTAAGCCTACCTCTCTACCAGGTTGCTGTGTGTATCAGGTGAGATAAAGGAGATAGACCATATTGCAAACTTTAAAGCTCAACATTATTATTACAAATAGGCGCTTAGAAAATAGGAGCATAGGTTAAGAGAGTCTCTAAGCACATTTTTGGAGATACACCATAATGCTATATGTGAAACAGTAAACAATTATTATAAAATCATAAAGGGTTGTAGGAATGTGAGCAATGTGAGCAGTTGTAAAGATGACCATTAGGTATCGTTGACAGATAGTATAATGAGGAATGGGCATTGATTTCCTAACCACAAGGACCTTCGTTTTGTGTCTCTTTTAGAGGGTCTTGCTGTTGGAGTTGGATTCGGGGCAATTGGAAAGACTGCATCCGCCACCTTTGAAAGTGCCAGGTAAGTCAGTTCTCAGTATAGTGCGTTGCTCCCAGGATGGGGCATACAGAAACCTGAATAGCCATCTGAATGATCAAAGGTCTATTAACTTTCTAGGGCTAGGTAAGCTATTTGCAAGCTCTTCTTTGATGGCTCATATTTGAGGGATACACATTAGAGCAGGGCAAAGAAGAAGCCCCACAATGTCATCATCCATCCTCATCTCACTGGGATTCTCTGAGGGAAAGGGCAGGCAGTCTTGTAAGAAAGACTTCAGGATCTGGGCATGGTAGTGTCCATCTGTATTTCCTCCTGCTGGCAAGGCTGGGCTAGTGGACCTCTTGAGCTCAGGAGTCCTGAGCTGCAGTAGGGAAAGCTTGGCAGATGTCTGCAATGTCCTGCACCAGTACAGTGAGCCACCAGGATCAGGGACCACTAGGCCACCCAAAGAGGGGGAGCTGGTTTGCATCAGATACAGAGCAGTTCCAAACTTGCACATTGATCAGCAGTGGGATATGACTGCTGTGCTTCTGGCCTGGGTGAAATCAGGTCATCGAGTTTTAAAGAACAAAAACAGAAACAAGACTTCATGAGGGGCTAACGTTGATTCCATTACCTGCTCTGGTCCACTTAGAAAATAGGAGCGTAGGTTAAGAGAGTCTCTAAGCATATTTTTGGAGACATACCATAATACTATATGTGAAACAATAAACAAGGATACTAATACCTAAGATTATTTTTATTTAATATTTATATAATAATATAATATTATTATAATAATTATATAATAATATTTAACATTAAAGAAAAACTTAAAGTTTGCAATGTGCATTATATAGATTCTCTCACTTGACTACCATGACAACACTTTGAGGAAATGGATATTAGAGGCATTATCTATGTTTTACTTACATATGACAATTCTGAGGACTTATGACAAAGAGTGCTATCCACCTCCAGAGAAAGAACTATTGAAGTCAGAATGCAGATCAAAGCATACAATTTTCCCCTTATTTTGAACTTTTGGTTTTATATAACTATTTTCTTACCACAATATATTTTGTATGATAATACTTGTATTACCCAGATCAAATTTTTTACCATCTCCAGGAAGGAGGAAAGGAGTGAAGAGAGGGAGGGAGACAATTTGGATCTTATAACTTCAGAAAATGTATGTGGAAAAATGTTACCATGTGTAATTGAAAAAATAAAATATCTTAAAAAAATAATTAAGGGGCAGAGCTTCCAGGAATAAAGAAAGGGTGAATCACTCTCTTCTCTGTTCTGGTCAGACCTCATCTGCAGTATCGTGCTCAGTTCTGGGGGCTATGGTTTAAGAGAGACACAGATAAGCTAGGGAGTGTCCAAAGGAGGTCAACATGGATGATGAAGAGCCAGGGGATCAAATGAAGAAGCTGAGTATGTTTAGCCAGAAGAGAAAACTCAGGAGGGACTTAAGAGCTGTCTTCAAGGATCTGAAGAGTTGTCATTTCAAAGAGAGATTAAATGTTCTACTGGCCCCAGTGGGGAGAACTAGGAACAAAGCATAGAATTTGCAGTAGGGCAAATTTAGGTTTGAAATTAGGAAAAGCTTTCTAATGAGAGTTGCCCAAAAGTAAAATGGGTTGCCTCCAGATATTATAGATTTCTTGACTTTGGGGGGTTCTTTTCAGGCATGTTTTTGTAGAGATTCTTTTAGGATTTGGATTGGACTAGATGGTTATTGAGATCCTTTCCAAATTTCAAATGCTTTAATTCTGTGAATGCCTTTTTTGATTTTGAATTGTCCTGGATCATTGTATTGCTGAGAGTAGCTAAGATCATTCTACAATATTGCAGTTACTGTGTATATAATGTTCTCCTGCTTCCGCTTATTTCACTCTGCATCAGTTCATGTCGGTCTTTCCAGCTCTTTTTGAAATCCTCCTGTTCATTATTCCTTATAGCATAATAGTATTCCATCATCATCATATACCATAGTTTGCCCATCCATTCCCCAAATGATGGATATATCCTCAGATTTCAATTCTTTGCCACCACCAAAGGAGCCACTAGAAAAAAATTTGTACAATTAGATCCTTTCCCCTTATTTAAAAAATCTCTTTGGGATAAAGACCTAGTAGTGGTATTTCTGAATCAAAGAGTATTCTGCCCCTTAATTCTGCTCAGGATGGCTTTACCTTTTGGTGTTTCTACCTCAAACTACTGACACATATTGAGCTTGCAGGCCACTAAAACCCTCAGATCTTTAAAGGACAAACTACCATATAACATGCTGCCTCCCAGATAGGTGATGCAGTGGATAGAGTGCCAGGCCCAGAAGCAAGAAGACCAGAGTTCAAATCTGGCCTAACATACTGTTTGGCCTGGGGCAAGTCACTTAATCTCTATTTGCCTCAGTTTCCTCATCTGTAAAATGGGGTAATAGCACCTACCACATAGGATTGTTGTGAGGACCAAACGAGATAATAATTACAAGGTGCTTAGTAAAGTGCCTGGCACATAGTAGGTGCTATGTAAATGTTAGCTATTATTATTATTACTTGTGAAGTTGATTTCTTTAATTCTCAATTTATAAGACTATATCTATTGGATTTTGTCTTAATAGAATCAGTCCATTGCTCTTCCTCTTTTTGAACTCTGACCTCTCTGGGATATTAATGTATATAAAATACTTTGCAAATCATAAAAAGTGCTATGCAGATGGCACCATATAAAATCAGGCATTGTATATTAAATTACTCTTCTTCCTAGTGCCAATCATCCTATTTGACGTCATTGGTTTGGACTTGGTTGCTGTATTAATTTTTTTAAACCACTTTAAAATCTGTTCTGTTCATACTTTGTTCCTGACATAGCTATTTACTTCTATATTGATGAGAATTTTGAATAAAACATCAAAGACTAAATAGCAAGTAATAGTGAAATGTAGGCCAGCTGTCTTCTCTTCAGGATTGTAAGGAATATAGCTATAGCCTTCATAATATAACTAATTAATCCATAGTTTTTTCTGGTCTGTGGAAAACACTAGAGACAGACAGAGCCTGGGAAAGGCAAAGAGCTCTAGAAGGCTGGTGTATGGTACAGTGAAAAGAATGAAGGATCACTGGACCTGGGTTCAAATCTTGGCTCTGCCAAAGGTATTACCACCTATAACCCAGAGCACCCTTTCCCACAAGAGAATCCTGATTTGGGAATTAGGTGGACTGTAGTTCATCCTAGGGGCAAGTTTGACCTCAAAGAGAGTGGATTTCAATATTTTCTGTATAATCTCTGACTCATTATGCCCTCATTCTGGTTCATAAGCCCTAAGGAAAATCTCTCACTTAAAACTATCATGACTCATGTTCTAGGATCACTGAAAAGGAATTCACCAGATCTTGTTCTTAAAAAAGTTACTCCTTGTCCAAAGTGGTTGATATCAGTTATAAACCAGCTATTTATTCCCTACACCACAAAATAAATGGCAAAAGAAACACAAAAGACTCACACGCATATTAACAAGCACTTAAAACATGAAATAGAAATCCATCATGAAGGACTTGTAGCCCCTACACAGATGCACATTACCCTTCTCCTCTCTTACTGGGTAATGACACCCAAGAGGTCTGTGGGCCTGCTGACCAGATGCCACTTTCACCTCCCTCTGAACTGAATGAGTGAGTTCAGGTCTCGTAGCCACCATATTGTGGCTCAGGATTTTGTGTTCCAGCAGGATCCTGTCAGGGCCTCTGAGAGAGAGCTGCAGGGAGTATCTCCCACTGATGGACAGAGCCTGTTCTCTGAACATCCCAACTCTTGAGTTACCTGTGCTCAGGAAAAGAAACACAAAGCGGAAGAAGCTTCCTCAGGCTCGTCTAATCAAGCAAATGTGCTTAAGTGCTGCCTTGAACACATAGTTCCCTTAGCTGGGGTTGATTGAGGGAAGAGAGGTCATCTGCCTTCCCTCTGAGTCTGAGGAAGAGCTGGTAGAGTGCTGAATGCGAGGGGAACGCAGAGACCCCGTATATACTTTTAAGCCTATTGAGTGGGTGACTGTTCCTGGCTCAGTCTCCCATCTTCTTTGGCACAGCTTTCCCTACCCTACCCTACCCTACCTTATCTCTCCACCATGTCCTTCTCATAGTAGTGAGTTTCTTGAGACCTCCATTTTGGGTAGGAGCCCATATTGACAATCCATCATGCCTCCAGGCTCTCTCTTCCAAATCTCTTAATTTCAACACTAGGTTCCAATAGGAGTAGCTCTCTCTCTGTCTCTCTGTCTCTGTCTCTTTGTATCTCTATCTCTGTCTCTCTCTCTTTGTCTCTCTGTCTGTCTCTCTCACACACATACACAACCTTGCAGGGTACTGTGTTCACAGTTGAGAGAACCAGGAAATACTTCATTGTAAAAGATGGTGCTTAAGGTGTATCTAGAAAGAAGAAAGGGAATCTCTGAGAGGGAAAAAAGGGAGGGCTGTATTCATCATCACCAAGCCTGGTTTGATCACATCACAGAACAGGACTGCACTGGTTTGCCATTCCATGGTCATCCAAAATTATGATGATTCTATGAATGATTTTGGGGGGGGCTAAGATCACTGGAATTGGGGCACCTCTGGCCCTGTCTTATACCCCTGTCCTTGTCCCAAACCACCTAGTTCTGAACCTTACAAATTCTAAGCTAGGATTGACAGTGGGTAGGATGGGAGTGAGTGTTTGCATCCCAGTCCTCCTGTAATGTAACTGCTAAATAAGTGACTGTATTGGGAAGGCAGGGGATCAGAGTAGGATGTAAAACAAATTTTTAGAGCTTTGCTGGTTATCATCACAGGACCTCAAAACTGTGCTTAGTGGTATTACCTACACAGCAGACTTCTTGTCCTTGTAGAGTTTGAATGAATAATTAATGAGAGAGAAGACAAATAGTGTTTCCAAATAAGAGATGGCCTGTAGCTCTCTCTTCAATTTGATTTTTTTCCAATGATAAGCCCATTTGCCTTTTCCCCCAGACTTTTTTTTCTTCTTCCAGAATCCTGCTGAGTCTTAGAAGGCTGATGGGCAGCCCCCCAGCTCTCAGGCACTTCTCCTATCTCCTGCCTGGGTTCCTTTGATCAGCTGCCCCCATCCTCAGCCCCAGAATAATGCCCTCGTTAGGAGGAATGGTTCAGGCTGGACTTCAAGCTCAGAAAAGAATCACTTCAGAGGGTCAGACGAGGAAAAAAGGAGTTAGCTACTTTCTGGTTTTGCATGGAGCAAGCGTGAAACGCTGCTTGGCTCTGGTGCATTTTGCAGGGTTATTGCCCTAGCTGGGGTGTAGATTCAGGCTTTATCTGCTTCAAAGGCCTTGCAAGCCCTTAGCACCTGGAAGAGAGGCGGGTTAAAGCTCAAAGATTGGCCAGAGTGAGTGAAGACAGAACCTGTGCTCCCTGCTCTCAAGAGGCTTCTGTACAAGGAGCTGAGACAGAGCCTACAGGCTTGAAAGAAGACTTGTGAGCCAACACTTACAAAGCCTACAGCCCAGAGTAAACCCAGGGAAGGCTCCAGTCCTCCTTGGGAAGCATGGCCTCCTGGAGAACAGTGGCCCCAGCACCCAGCCCAGGGCCTGGCATGGATGGAAGGAAGGCTTCTGTCCCAGCCACTTCCCCATGTACGTGCCTCTGTCTCCTAACAGTGTTCCTTTTTGGCACATTGGTATTTGTTTTTTGTTCGCTTGTTTTTTGGATCATCAAAACAGAGCAGTTTCTAAGAGGTGGTAGGACGGAAATCTTCATTGGTGCAGAAATATTCATGTCAATGCAATCAATGATCTTTTGAAATAGGTTGAGGAAAGGAACCAGCCGTGACCTGAGAATTGTTTAGATATTTTGCATTCTCTTCCTTCTCATCCACTTCTCTGGGCCTTGGTTTCCTCGTTTACAAAATGGTGGGGCTGGACTAGATCAAGGCTTCTTAATCTCTGCTTGATATGTCTTTGGCAGTTATTAGATGAATGTTTCTGAATACCTAAAATAAACACAGAATTACAAAGGAAAACCAATTCTATTAAAATGCAGTTATCAATTTTTAAAATTAATTTAAGTTTAAATCAAAATTTTAAATTAAATGCAGTTATCAATTTTATTTTTTAAAATCAAGTTCACAGGGTAGCTCAGTGGCTCAATGGATTGAGATTCAGCCCAGGAGACTGGAGTCTTGGGTTCAAATGTGGCCTCAGACACTTCCTAACTGTGTGAGCATGAGCAAGTCACTCAACTTCAATTACCTAGCACTTACAGCTCTTCTGCCTTGGAACCAATACTCAGTATAAATTCTAAGACAGAAAGTAAGAGTTAAAAAAAATAAGACAAATTCACACACCCCAGGATAGGAGTCCATGGGCTAGGGCAGTGATGGGCAAACTTTTTAAAGAGGGGGCCAAAGGAAAAGGAAATACTTATCTGTCAGTCTATTTCTAAGGCAACTCTTTCGAAGTTTCATTGTGTTGTATCTTACTTACTGTATTCGACAGATTAGGAATAATGTCCTGTGGCCAGATAGAACATTTCAGGGGGCTGCATCTGGCCTGCGGGCTGTAGTTTGCCCATCACTGTGCTATGGGATCTCTAAGTCCCCTTCTAGCTCTAACATTCTTGGCTTTAAGCAGGAAGCAGGCCAGAATGTATTAGCACATCATTGTGTCCATTCACAGAACTCACTACCTCTCCGGGAAGAGCCTTCTCCCTAATTATTTAATGCTCAGTAACCTGTGTTAAGGCCATCCACACTTGTTCTTGGCTCTCTCTTCCAGGAACCCAGTGAGAAAACAGTCAGCTGCCAGATGATTAAAGTGGATTAGTGATTGAGCAGGTGCAGAATCTCTGAACCCAATGAAGGAAGGCACATTGTCCTTCTTTCCCTTAGTCCCCAGTGAACTGAGTACATCTAGGTACAGTGGGTACAGAGCCTTGCCCAAAGCAGGTGCTGAATAAACTATCTGTTGCATTGATTTTTAAGTAATTATGCTACAAACAACTGCTTTCTTGTTAGCTTCTCATTTGTTTGTTCATCCATCCAACAAGAAGCTTCTCATTGATGTCTTGTGCTATGTTCAATGCCCCGTGCTAAACGTGTCCCAAGGAAGACCAGCACAAGGCAAATGCTCATTTCTCTTAGGGTTTATGAGATAGAGGATTCAGGAAGATTTAGAGTTCTCCTCCCTCTTTCTCTCTCCACCCCCAAACCCCACTAACTAGTTGTGTGCCCTTGGACAAGTTACTTAACACCTGCAAGCTGGGTGGGAGGGAGAGGGGAAAAAAGAATGAAAAAAAATTAATTTAAATTAAAAAAATTAAAATTACATAAACATTTTTAAATTTTAAAAAATTAAGTAAATAATGGAAAGACCATCAAATTGAACTGGTGGAGCAACTTCTCTCAAGTTGTAAAATCACAGATACTTTTATTATTTTCATGTATATATTATTCTACTAGAGCAGTTCTCAAAGTGTGGTCCTCTAAACCTAGGAGGCCCTGAGATCCTTTCATGGAATCTGTGAAGTCAAAATGATTTTCATAATAATACTAAGACATTATTTCTATGGCCCACATAAAGAAAAGCTCTTTGGGTCTCTCAGTCATTTTTAAGAGTATAAGGGGTCAGGGCAGCTAAGTGGCTTGGAGGATAGAGAGCCAGGCCTGAAGAGAAGAGATCCTGGAGTCAAATCTTTATGCCTCCTAGCTATGTGACCCTGGGTAAATCACTTAATCCCTTTGCCTAGCTCTTACCACTCTTCTGCCTTGGAACTGATGCTTAATATCAGTTCTACCAAAGAAGGTAAGGATTAAAAAAAAAAAGAGTATAAAGGAGTCCTGAAACAAAAATTTAAAGAACCATTATCCAGAAATATAACTTCATCACTGTGTCTCATTATTTCTGAATTCAAAGCAGATTTGTTCATGTTTCTGGACTATTCTTAAAGATATGTTTAAATTCCTCCTTCCCCAAGGATAATCTCAGCCCCAAGATGCTTTGTATTCTGAGGGGTGCTAAGATTTATACACAATTTTTTTTAGAAGGTAGTATAAGAGAAATGCCATGTAAACGGCAGATTTACACAGACTTCACATTAGGCTATGAGCTCCTTAAGACCTGGAACTACATTTTATCTTTCTTCGTGTCCCTAGCACTTAGCCCAATGCATGGCACAGAGTAGGTGCTTAATAAATGTTCATTGACTGAGTGGTTGCAAACCAGATTCTGTAGCAGAGAAAGGAGAGATTACTACTAACTGCTACCATAAAAGGCTTTTCATGAAGGAGATGACATTTATCTGGGCCTTAAAAGATGCTGAGAATTGGGCAGCTGGGTAGCTCAGTGGATTGAGAGCCAGGCCTAGAGATGGGAGGTCCTAGGTTCAAATCCGGCCTCAGACACTTCCCAGCTGTGTGACCCTGGGCAAGTCACTTGACCCCCATTGCCTACCCTTACCACTCTTCCACCTATAAAGTCAATACACAGAAGTTAAGGGTTTAAAAAAAAACATGCTGAGAATTTCAAAAAGCATTAGGGATAGGGGAAGGGCATATTCAAAGTGGAAAGAATGGAATGGGATGAGCAAAGGTATGGAGGCATATTCTCAGTGCCAGGGAGATGCAGCCTGAACCCATGTGGCTGAAGATAGGATGTACACAGGGGAGTGTTTCCCCAGCCAAGGCTGAGAACATAAACGGGTAGTCAAATAGAAAGGGCCTCAAACCCTAGGGAGAGTGTAGACTTTATTTTATAGTTGTCAAGGAGTCCTTTTTGAACTGGGAAGCAATGTGGCCCGAGCTGACATCAAGTTTATAGGATAGATCGGAGATGGAGAGAGCGTGGAGGGATTAGGAAGTTACTGCATTAGGCCAGATGCCTCAAAAAAACAAACAATTCAAATCAGACGTTGTTGGACAGGGGAGAACTAGAGGGGACAGGCCAAAGATGATCCCAAAGTTCCCAGCTTGAGTGACTGGAAGGATGCTGGTACCACTGGAACCCATTTATCAGGGAAAACAGTTTTTGGTGTATTAGTTATGGCTGGTAGCACATGTAGGTAGAGCATGCATGTGATTGTGAAAGGAAAATGTTTACTATCCATGTAGGACCAGCACATGGACTCCGCTGCCCATCTTCCCTCCAAAGGCTTGATTGCCCCCCATCAGAGGACCCTAGAAACAGCCACTAATTGATTGGTGTGGGGCCAGTTTCCAGATGATACGTATGGATGGCTTGAAATGAGTAATTGTGAAAAAACTCCTCCTACCAATCTTCTTCCCACCTTTGGGTTTTGTCCTCTTGGTACCAGATGGGAAGTGTAAAACTCATTGGGAATTAGAATTGTTTGGTTCTTGGCATTTCTGTGCCTCTCAGCACAGTGGCACAGAGCAGGTGTGTCATAACTCCTTATGGATTGATGGATTCACATTTTCTGTAGGACAAGAAATCTCCTCTCAACCATGACTTAGTAGCAGCCATTTCAAAAGGGATTGAGGTGAACAGAATCAAAATCAAACCTCCCTAGGGTTCCTCAGGTGTCACAGTGGTTAGAGCACAAATAGGGTCTGAAGTTAGGAAAATCTAAATTAAAAGCCAGTCTCACACTTACTGGCTCTGTGACCCTGGGCGACTCACTTAACCCTATTTGCCTCTGTTTCTACAGCTATAAAACAAGCTAGAGGAGGAAATGGCAAACCATTCCAGTATCTTTTGCCAAGAGAACCCCAAATGGGGAACGGGGTCACAAAGAGTCAGATGAGATTGAAACAACTGAACAATATGATATGTATAGTCTCGGAAATGTGTTTCTCTGCCCATGTTTTATATGTCTCTGCTGCCATCTAGTGTTTGTTTTCTAATACTTCATCCCTTTGAATCTACTTCACAATCCCTTCCTACCAGTGTTTAAAAAGAGAAACAAAATCTTTTCTATCGAGAAAGCAGTTATTGTTTATTTCAGGGAATTATTTCAAAAGCATATTCAAAACCCCCTTACTCTGAAGTCTTTTGGTCAGTAACAGTCCTAAAGGGGTATATTTTTGTCCCCCCCCCTTTTTTTTGTAGTCAGATCTAGTAGTTTGGGGTTTTTTGTTTTTTGTTTTTTGTTTTCCATGAAAGGATCTCTGAATTAAGCCATAGTATGTTTAGGGAGCTGGATATTAAAGGAGATTTTGCTTCTGAAACACAATTCGTTAGGAGGAAAAGAGGAACATAGAAATTTAACATGGGCAGCTGTGTAGTCTAGCCCCTATGAATGAAGGAGTATAGAAACCCAGATGATCAACAGCTGTGATTCATCTAAAGCAATTTGTGTTTGGTTTTGGAATGGACACAATTAAGTATTATGCTTTAGAGGGAAGCAGGATGTGGTGGAAAGTACAAATCAGTAGAACTGGGTTTGCTCCTATTAAAGGTTCATAGGGACCTTTCCGTGAAGGAGCCTCTCTGCTCTGGTCTCAGGTATGTAGTCTAATTGGGTCCATTGGGGGGGAGGGGCTTAGGCACCCTCATAGTCTTGCTAAACCCCCAACCCAGCACTCTAAGGAAGATTTTCTTTTAGCATATGGTTAAGCTCACATCTAGGGTGTCCCAAAAAAGAGAGAGTGGCACTCAGTATGTAAAATTGATCAGGTATGAGACAAATATTTATTTCCTGCCAATGAAAAAAATGCCAAGATACCCAAACTCTCAGAAACATGAATGAATACTAAGAATTAAAAAAAAGGTTCAGGAACTTATAAGTAGGATCATACTTTCTCAGGAGGCTTAAATCTATCAGGACAAAATTTATAAGACAACTGATTTGGCATTTTGCATTTCGCTTCAGCTTTTCATTTTCCAAACAACTACTTATCTATGTCTTTTGATAAAAACATCCAGACTTGGGTCAGTACTCTTGTCAGTGGACATCTTCTGCAATCAGAAGTTTTCCCTCCTCTGTTGAACCTGGTCCTCCAGAACTACAAGTTCCCCCTAATGCTTGAACGCGCCCATCTCAAGGTTGATAATTGATCACCAACCCCAGAAAAGGAAACATAAAAGAGTGAGCCAGATGCTACCTGCTGTAGTGGTGCGGGGTAAAGGAACACAACCCATCGCCTTATCCTCCTCCCAGGAAAAATGCACTATATGCCACAGGGGAAAGTCAGAGCAAAGAGACTGAGCTGGGAACTGTCTCCCCTTTTAAAAGATCCACCATGTTATCAACTTCTTCAGTTTAGCAGCCAGCGAGGGGATGGCTTTGTCATTTCAGAGATTCCATATCCTTTAGCACCAAGCCATCACTCTGAGGGAAGCAGCCAGGGAATTGTCCTCTCCTAAACTGCCAGATGCTGAGCAATTGTGACCCAGAGTCCCCACTAGTGTCCAGAGGAGGCTTGAGCAAGCATCCTCTGGGATGGCCCCAAGACAGACCAATTTGCTCTCTAATACTACTGGCTCTTGACTGGAGGCAGAGGCCAGATCCATGGTTTCCCTGATAATGGAAAGTCCCAATGAGGAAGGAATCTAACAGTGCAGATTCACACTCATTTTGCCAGTCCTAGCATGGTGTCTCTGGGCAGGGAGAGTCTAAGTCCCTGATTGTCACCATGCCCTACAGTTTTGATTCTTCCAGGTTCCTGGAATTCCATGTTTTACAGTCACCCAGCAGCATTGGGAGCATATTGATGCTAAAAAAGATATGCGTGTGTAGCGATAAACACTCAGGGATCATTTTAAAGACCACACGATTTCCCAATGAAATTATAAATCCTTAAAATATTGAGATGTCTATAATAGAAAAATAAGTGTCATTCTATATAAATAAGTTTTTAACCTGTTCATGTGAGTCAGCAACCAGGAAATTAGTAAATTCAATCCAGCTTCACTTTATTGAATTCTAGACCCAGTTTACAATCTATCTGCCTCTAAGATGAATGAACTGAATCAGGGAGCTGTTCATCCAATTTCAAGTCATGGAGTCATAGGCTTTTGAGTTGGAAGGGACCTTAAAGTCAATCTAGTTCAAACCTCTCATTTTGCAGATAAGGAAACTAAACCTCAAGTATGTTAAAAGACTTGCGGCTTGGTAGTACAGTGGGTAGAGCCAAGAAGACCAGAGTTCAGATCCTGCTTCAGACTTTTACTACTAGCTGGTGACCCTGGGCAAGAAGTCATTTAGCCTCTCGCCTCAATTTCCTCACATATCAAAGGAGAATGATAATACAAATCAATTTTATAGGGTTGTTGTGAGGATCAAACAAGGTAATGGATAGAAAGCATTTTTCAAACCTTAAAGTTCCATTTAAATGCTTGCTATTGTTTACTATTTTTCAAAATTACCCCATATCACACAGGTAAAGCGTATCAAAGCAACTCACAATTACATAGCACTGTGAGTTTTACTAGAGCTTTCTTCACAGCAACCCTGTAGGATACATAGTAGAGTGTTACCATGCCCATTTTTCACCTGAGGAACTTGAAACCTAAAGAGTTTGCTCCAAGGGAAGCATGGAAGCTACATCTGGAATCCGGCTTTTGTTTGCACTCCAATGATCAGCACCCTTTCCACTCTCATCATCTGGACATTAGATATGGAAGAAAGCCTGCAGAGGGCGCTAAGCACACTTATATCATTGGGTATTTGCCCCAGGTTTTAGAACAATGCCATGGTGAATCCACATTGCTCTTCCAAGCTTGGAAAGGCTGAGTTCGGGTCTAGCCATAGACTGAACCAAATGCTGTCCAGGGATGGGGCCCACTAAATTCCAGGGGTCCCACCCTCATTCGCCCATGGGTGGATGGGTTTTAGGTGATGGGATTGCTCATAGAAAGGAAATGACAGATTCCCAAAGCACTGAAATAAGTCGTTTTAACTGAGTGTTGGTTTGTACAAATAGGAACAGGTGCTAACCTGTTGATGTGAGTCAGCAACCAGGAAATTAGCAAATTATGGATGTTTATAGATTTGTTTTCAAACTAATAACACATTAATGTTCCTCATTAGGTACTACTAATACATCAAAAATACTTTTTAAAAAAATGAGTTTCCTTGTGGCAGACAAGCAAGATACATCATTTCGTTTTGTCATTTTTATTTGTCAAAGATTCAACAACAAATGCCATTTTTATATTCTAAAAACCCTTGAGGACAACATCCAACAAAACAGCCATTAAATTGAGAAGCACAATGTCTAGCTCTGTTATTATTTTGCTATTTGGACATTGGCCAGTTGATGGGCACCAGCCTCTGCAGAGAATTTAATCATATAAATTCTATGTGTGTTTTATTAACGTCGCTTCCTGTTTCTGCAACTATGATCATCGGTCTACCAGTCAACAAAACGTTTGCTAAGCATTTAGTACATATGAGGCACTGTGCTAAATACTAGGGATACAAAGGATGGGTGGGGGGGAAGCACACAGATGTTTCACCACTCCCCAGTGCAACTCTTCAAAAGCCCCAATTGTTGTCTTAGTTTCTTCTTTGCCAAAGGATGACAACACAGCTGTCATGTGTCTCCATGCCAAGTGTTTCCATGACTGGAAGAAAAATGAGTAACTGGCCAACTAAAAGACTAAAGTATGTGATAGAGACATTGTGTGTGGCTTAAATGGATAGAGGGCTACTCTTGAAGTCAAGAAGCCCTGGGTTCAAGGCTCACGCATGCTGGCTATGAGACCATGGACACATCATAAGAATATCAGGAATATCCTCTCAGGATATCAGGAATCTCTCCGAGACTATATAGAATGGAACAGTTGCCAAACTACACAAGTTGAGGGAGTTCTTCATTCACACAGATGAAATCATAATTCCAGATTGGAAAAAAATAGTAAAGAAGGACTTATTCTCCTCAGTAAAATAACTGGTTTCATGTGTTGGCAATCCAATTCACTGAACATAATTGGAGAGATTATTTAGAATTATAAAAAGGCCTGTCTTGAAAGATACTTTAGAAATCATCTAGTCTAATTTCCATATATGAATACTTTCTAGTTCTTTCTCTTTCTCTGGACACACATATATGTGATTATACATGTATTATATGTGTATATGTTTACATATACACATAACACATAACATATATTTTTATATTATAATTATATGTGTGTACATACATACACATATGTGTGCATGTGTATCTCTAGGGCTATAAGGCTGATGAGTAGAGAATCAGAGCCCTGTATCTATGATCACTTAGTGAAGAATATGCTAAATCTTTGAAAACATTTTTATTGTTTTTTATGAATTTAACACATCAGCAAAACATGAACATTTCAGCATACCAAGATGAGAAAAAGAGCATGGCATGTGAAACTTCCATTATATGAATCTCTATTGTGTGTAGTTTTTGAAGTATATATTAAATTTAACATTGTAGTAGAACTGCCCTGCTTGCCTATGTTCCATTTCAAACTTCTTTTGCTCTCTCTTTTGGATTTTTTCATGTTTTATGGATGCCCTTTTCCTTACTGTTTTTGTTTAAAAATCATTATTACTGTCCACAAACTCGTGCCCCTTGACACAACCCCACTTCCTCCAAGGAGAAGCTCTCTTGTGCCATTTACTCCTAATCAAATTAAACAAATCCATTCCTTGGCTGTTTCTGAAAATGTACTCCCCATTATGGACTTCTAGTTCATCTCCTCCCTACTTGTAGCTGGAAAACATGGACACTTCATCATCAGTCTTCTGAAGTCACGATTGACTACAGCATTGATCTGAATCTCTAAGTCTCTGAGAGTCATTTTCCTCTACATTATTACTGTAGTCACCATATAAAATTGTTTTCTTAGATCTTCTCAGGGCACTCTATTTAAATTCATATAACTTTGCCCGGGGTTTCATCATTTCTTACAGTATAATAAATCCCATTACATTTACATCAATTAACAAACATTTATTAAGTGCCTACTATGTTTCAGGGAACTGTGCTAAGCACTAGGGATACTGTGTCAAAAGTGAAATAGTACCTGCCCTCAAGGAGCTTACATGCTAATGGGGGTGGGGGGGATATAAAGAGTGTGTATATATATATTCAATATATACCCAAATATAATGCAGAACAGCTCTGGAGGGGAGGACACGAACAGTTGAGAGGAACAAGAAAAGGTTTCCCATAGATGAATTCACTTGAGTCCTAAAGGGAACCAGGGATTCCAGGAGGCAGAAATATGGAGAACATCCAAAAGACATGAGGGATGATGAGAGCTAAGGTGAAATGGAATGTCATATGTGAAAAGTATCAAGTAGGCCAGTATGGATGGGAGCGATGTGCAGGTAGACTGGAAAGATAGAAAAGGGCTAGGTTGTAGAAAGCTTTAAATTCCAAAGGGAAGAGTCTGTATTTATTCCTAGAGATAATAGTCATTGGAGTCTTTTGAGTCATAGGAGTGATGTGGTAAGTCAGGGAAAACAAATAGGAGGCTATTACAATAGTCCAAGCAAGAGGTGATGAGGTGGATATCCTTTTTCATCATGAATCCCTTGATGTTGTCCTGGATCCTTGCCTTGTTGATAATAGTTAAGTCATTCTTAGTTGATCCAGGATGACTCCAAGGGACTCATAATGAAAAAGGATGTCCACTGTTATAGAAGGAGCAAACAGAATCTAAATGCAGATTGAAACATACCACTCTTCCCTTGATTTCCACTGTGAATTTTTCTCTAGTGTGAGCAATATGTGTCTTGTCTCACAATATTATGAAGAGGGGAAAATGTATTCTATGATAGCATATTGTCTTGCCTTCTTGGGGAAGAGGGGAGGTGTAGGAGGGAGGGAAAGAACATGGATTGCAAAATGTCAGAAAATGAATATGAAAAATTGTATAGAAGTGTAATCTGGTCAAAATAAAAATTTTAAACAAAAAAAGTGAGGAGGGTCATTGTTAAAGTGGTCATCATGTAAATGATGAGAAGGATACATAGATGAGAAATGTTGTGGAGAGGAATCAACAAAATTTAACAGCTAATTGGATATATGTAGGATGTGTGAGGTTGGAATGATTTTTCCCTCAACAGTAATAGAGATATTTGAAAGAAGAGTAGATTTTAGGAAAAGACAAAGAGTTGTGTTTTGAACATGTTGAGTTTGAGATGCCTATTGAACATCCATTTTAAAACACGTAATAAGCAATTGGAGATTTGTGACTCAATTAGAAAACTCAAGAGAGGCTAGGATTGAATATATAGAGTTGGAATTTAAACTCATAGAAATGATAATTGAATGTTTTGGAGTTGATAAGTCACCAAGTGAAAGAGTTTAGAAGGAGAAGAGAGCTAAGGAAAGAACCTTGCAGTCAGTACATGGACCATTGGTGACCATGACATGGGTGATGATTGATGGGCATTTTGTTACCAGCTCCGTTAAAGCCGAAAGTTTTGCTATGTGTATGGATGTAAATGTGGCTTTGATCTCTCAGGGATATATATTTAGTAAGGGTATTGATGTATACACATTTTAGTATTTAGGGTTATAATTCCAAATTGATTTTCAGAATAACTGAGCCAATTCAGAATTCCACCAAGTCAAGGTAACAAGCATTTATTAAGTATCTATTATGAGTCAGACACAGAGCTAAGCCCTGCATTAATAATCCTTCTAGCAATTGCCATTTTCTTTCCTTTTTTACCATCTATGCCAAACTGATGAGTGCAAAGTAGAATCTCAGAACTGTTTTAATTCACATTCCTTATTATTAGTGACTTGGAACATTTTTCATGTGGTGATAAGCGTTAGTATCCTTTGAATCTCTAAAGGCCAGTGGTTCATAGTCTTGTATATTTGTATCAATTCCTTATCTATATTGCATATCAATTCTTTATCAGAGAAGTTTGCCAATTTTTTTCAGTCACTTATTTTTCTTTTAATTTTAACTTCATTGATTTTGTTGCTGTAAAAGCTTTCCAGTTTTGTGTAATAAAAACCATCTATCTTTTCTCTAACAGTAGGATACACATCTCTGTTCATTGTTTGGTTAAGAATCATGAGTGGTACTGGATTTTTCCCCATGGAACTATTCAAGATGTTTCAGTTTTGCTGATATATGGAAGAGTTGTATTTTTTTTTTCTGCTGCATCTGTTGCTGGAACACATTACTAATTAGTTTGTAGGATGTTTTAGGGAAAAATCTGTGTCACCTCTTTTCTCTTTGTGTCTCCCTCCTTCAACAAAGCCCAGCCACCCATGTTCAGCTCTTTCCATTCTTCTCTCAATCCCCATTTGAGGTTCCAGAGTACCTCCCCACCCCTGCAGAAATGAAATGCTATTGAACTTAAGTTAAGCAGGGTTTAGGGAAAATGAAGTATTTCTTACCCTGCTAAACAGCCTTATTACAAGACCTAGAAATAGGGGCTCATGAGAGAATCAGAGAGATTGAGGCTTCATAAAACTGATTTAATTCCCCACCCAAGTGCTGGGCGAGTTGGAGTCCTTACCTTTATCTCTAGGCCTTATCTTTTCCTATTTATCACCTAGAATTACTATTCCTTTTTTCTTCTTTCCCAGGAATTTTGTGGTTTTCAGCTTTGGGTTTCTAAGAAGAGCTATGTTGTACAAACAGAAGTTATTTATTCTCTTTATTCAGTCAGATCATCTTTTTAGAACATCACAGTAAACTCAATAGAAGAGCTACATAGGAGAAAATTGCCCCTGGGAGATGATTTCCTAGGAAGGTTTTTATCAACTCAGGCTCCAATCTGTAATTCAAATATGAGATAATTATTGCTCAGAAACCCATACTCATAAAGAAGATTAGAATATGCTGTCCTTTGTTCAGTCCTGTCTGACTCTTAGTGACTCTTTGGGCCACCTTATCATGCCAGTACAGTCCATGGGGTTTTCTTGGCAGAGATGACTAGAACAGTTAGCTATTTCCTTCTCCAGTGAATTAAGGCAAACAGAACTTAAGTGACTTGCCCAGGGTTGTACAGCTTGCGTCTGAGGTCAGATTTGAACTTGGGTCCACCTGACTCCAGGCTGAGCTTTCGATGTACTGAACCACCTAGATGCCTCCAGTTCTCTTCTTAACAACCCCCAAACACAATAAAATATACTTATGTTCAATTAATCCATGAAAAAATTTTAATCTTTAATTACCTGCCCCTGTCATTCATAGGATTTTAGGACATCTCTCTCAGGTTTCCAACAGAGAATAAAAATCACATTACTAAGCAAAAAAATAATTAGAAAGATAATAAAGCTAATAAGTATGAAGCGATTCCTTTCCAATCATCTAAAGAAAAATAGAAATCATTTCTATATTATTTGTGTCCATCGGGCCTTTTCCCAGGGCAGATGAAACCCAGAAGCATAATAACCATAGGCTAGGCCTCCTGTTACTCTGTTAGATTCTACTCTGAGATTTGCTCTTTTCTCTTCTGTGATGACCTTTTCTGATTATTGTCATTTGGTTCTTGGTGCTCACCATGCCATGGATCACTTTGGAAAAATGTAAATTCCTAATCATCCTTCCTGATTTCTACTGAGCCTTGGATGGGGCAGGGGAAGGAGTGGCATGGGGACCAAAACAAAATTCTTTGAAGCCAGAAGGAGATGAGAGCTACATAAACCCCAGGTATTACTTTTTAATCTTCTACCTTTCTTTCTTTCCCTGGAACTTAGTATAGTACCTGGCACATAGGAGGTACTTAAATGTTTGTTCACTGACCGACTTACCAGTGGAATTTCTTTCGACTCTCTTGTCCTGGGCTGACAATAACAAATCTGAACTCATGAGATAGTCCCTATTCTTTTTCTTGTACGTCACCTAATCCTTCTTTGGGGAGAAGATGTGAACTGTCTGGGAGCCTTTCTGAATCTATATTAAAAATGAGCCATGTGACTATTAGATGCACCCATTCCCTGAGATGTATGTATTAAGGTATTCTTTTTAGTTATCAAATGCAAGAAAACTAAAACTTATTTTTCATTAAAAACTAATTGAGGGCAGCTGGGTAGCTCAGTGGATTGAGAGCCAGGCCTAGAGACAGGAGGTCCTAGGTTCAAATCCGGCCTCAGACACTTCCCAGCTGTGTGACCCTGGGCAAGTCACTTGACCCCCATTGCCTGCCCTTACCAATCTTCCACCTATAAAGTCAATACACAGAAGTTAAGGGTTTAAAATTTAAAAAAAAAAACAACTAATTGAGTGCTCAGTCATTAAAGGCATTATTACTTTTACACATAAAACAAACTAAAGAAAGAAAATTCATTTTTATTAAACTAAACTTTATAAATGAAAACTTAAAAATTAAGGCAAATAACTCAAAAATATTTTTGAGACAAAAGCATTGCACCTTGTATACATACCTATCTATACCTGTATTACTGTTTTTTAATTTTTTGAATTAATCAGGATCTCTGTGGCATAGTGGTAAGAGCATTCATTGGCCGTGGAGTCAGAGAACCAATGTTCAGATCTTGCCACTTTTTCCCATTAACAAATCAGTAAATTTCCATAAGGCCTCAATTTTCCCATCTGTAAAATGAGTCAATGAGGCTAAATAGTCTCTTCTAGCTATAGATCTATTCTCCTCAAATTATAACTTCATGTCTTAGCCAAGTATATTATTATGCTCATGATCTATTGTTACCTCATTTTCAGCTTATATGACAAATACACTTTCTTCTTTTGAATGAATGCTAATATGTAACGTGAAGCACCGTTATCCTTGCTAATGGATAGAGGAAAGTCCTAATGTCCCCCACATTTCAAATATTTATATATAAATCATCATAACAGGTAGATGGTACCTTGGAAAGAGTGTTGGGCCTGGGGTCAGTCTTACTGAGTTCAGATCTGGCCTCAGACACTTACTAGCTGTGTGACTCTGGAGAATTTGTTCAACCTTGTTTACCTCAGTTTCCTCATATGTAAATTGATCTAAGAAGGAAATGGCAAATCACTCCAATATCTTTGCCAAGAAAATTCCAAATAGGGTCACAGAAGGCAGATACGCCTGAAAAGCAACTAACCAAAAAATTGCATCTCTGATGATGTAGTAGGTGCTTAATAAACATTGATTAATTGAAATACTTTCCAGTTGGGACTACAAGAAGAAACCCAAAGGATATAAGAGCATTTTGAACATTATGGAACTTGGATAGGATTACCTGATGCCCTGGTACCAAAGGACATCTGGTGCATGTCAGACCATGGGGCCAAGTAGATATAGTTACCTTTCCCTGATGTTGCCCCCCTTCTACCCTGAGGCTTGCTAGAAAACTTGCCGTTTACAACTGACAGTAGGAAAGGGATAAAATCCACTTTGGCGCCATACTGGTCCCCAGAAAGCAGGGCTGGTAGAAGGAAAATAAAGGGAAGTTAAGTCCCTTTCCTGTTTTTAAGTTGGGATACTTTAGGTTTGTGGTGTGTTAACACACCCAAAAGTTTTGATGGGGAGTAGTTGCTCCCCAGAACGATGCTAAGGTGAACAGCATTTTTGATTGCGAAAGTACTGGGTTTCATTATCCATCAGCATTCTCTATCTGAACTCTGGGCCTGAGCCAGGTGTTCAGAGCATCTGAATGTAAGGCCACCACCACCATCCAATTTCATCTCATCTCTACACTTTTCCAATAATCTTCACTGATTTTTCAAATGGAGCAACTATCCTTTCTCTTTCTCTTTTTCTTATTCTCCTTCTCCTTACATTCTTCTCCCAGCAATCACCACAACCCATTCCCTGTTTGTATAAGGAGGAAGTCTTGCTCATAAAGGAATCAGACCTTAAGCTGGAGTGTTGAATAGCTCAATTGACTGCAGCAACCACTGGAATGCAGGGATACTTCCCTCCAGATGGGAGTTGAGGTCAAATTTAGCCCCCTGGACAGCTTCCAAACAGGAAGGTAAGGAGCAGGGCACTGTGTCTTAAATTGAGCTGGCTTAACCCCCCTATTCTTCCTAGTGCCTTTCTTCCTACTCCCAGCCCTGATATCTCTCTCTCTATTGAGAAGAAAAAAAATTTTTAACTAGCATTCTATAAGAAACCAGCCAAAATTCCTAAATGGAAAAGTATCCTAAACAAAGGAATTTATTTTGAAACCTAGTTCATCACTTCTTGGCAGTCAAGTTCTAACAGAGGTAAAAAAAAAAGTCCTAGGTAGAGCTGAAACTAGCACAAGACCACCAAGACTTTGATCCAGGTTAGCAAAGTTCATGGGCACAAGAATTCAACATCTGTGCTCCTCCAGGAAGATTAGAAGGAGCTGAGGAGAACACAAACTCAGATGCTGGCCGGAGAGCACAGAAAAGGTTCCTGTTTCTAAAGATTGTGGTAAAGTAGAATTTGATTTCTTTTTTCCTTCCTTCTCTCCCTCTGGCCCATCAAGAAATTCCCAAGTCATCTCAAGTCAAACCCATTCTCAATGCTTCCCTTCCCTCCTTCATTTGTAGCAGACTAGCCTTTCTCCATGACAAAGTTGACTTAAGGGTGTATTTTGGGCCACCTGAAATCCCTAGTTATGGATTTGGTCAAAGGGATTATCAGCTCAAGTGGAGGAAAAGGGATTTTGGCCACAAAGAGCAACCTCTGACTTCCCAAAAGGCTCCATAGGTATCATGTGCAAGAAGGAAGGCAGGCCTGGGGAAGGTGCCTCAGATTTGCCAGTGCACTGATCAGGGTCATCCAGGCACCTTACATTGTTTGTACCTGCATCAAGGGAAGAAGCAGCAGTGGCCTGAGCCTTGCTCAGCCTGCCTCAACTTTAGAGTCCTCCTCAGGAGTGATTGTCACACATTGTCCCTGAGACTCTCTGGTTTTTTGGCTTTTAAATGAAAACTTTTATTTCTTTGCTTCACGAAGACTGGATGCCTATGGGTTTCTTGTGGGCTAATTAAATAGACCTCATCTTCTTCAGTTCCTTACTCTGTCACCCCACATGTGCAGTCAGTCAACATATATTTTGCCACCTGATCATCTCTTTCAGCTGACTCCTCCTTGTCACTCACAGGACCATCATCCTGGTGCAGGTTTTCGTCTGATCTTATTCAGACTTTGCTGGAGTTCCCCTGACATGTCTGCAGCCTATGGCATTGGTGACCCTCTCCCCTCTTCTGGATGTCTCTCCTCTCTGAGTTTTTGTGACAGATCTCTCCTGGTTTTCCTTCAGCTCTTTTTTTCTGGATCTTCCTTTACATCACTTCCACTAACAGGGTTATCCCTCGAGATTCTGGTTCCGACCTGGGTCCTCTTTTCTTCTCCTGCCATACAATTTTATTTGTTAATCTCATCCACTCATGTGGGTTAATTATCATCCCCATGCAGATAATTCCTGAATGTACATGTGGGCACACATATCTGTCTTGTCTGTGTCTATTGAGCCTTCTGCTTGAGCTATGGTTATGAATTTCCATCTACCTTTTGGAGATCTGAAAGTGGATTCCTGTAGGCATCTCAAACTCAGTATGTCCATAGCAGAGTTCATTATCTTGCTCCCCCAAACCCTCCATGCTTACCATTTGTTGTTATTGAGTTGTTTTCAGTCATTTCTGACTCTTTGTGACCCCCTTTGGAGTTTTCTTGGCAGAGATCCTGGAGTGGTTGGCCATTTCCTACTCTAACTCATTTGACAGATGAGGATACTGAGACCAACAAGGTTAAGTCACTTTGCCCAGGGTCACACAGCTAGTAATTATCTGAGGAACTCAGGGAGATGAGTCTTCTAGGCTGCAGGTTCTCTAGGCTGCACTCTCTCTACTGCACCACCTTGATACCCCCTGCTTCCAGACTTCCCTGTTACTGTTGAGAGCACACCACTAATCATCCCATTCACCCAGGTTCAAAACCTCAGTGTCATCTTGAACCCCTTACCCCTGTTTGTCTCCCATACCCATTGCACTGCCAAATCTCCTTCTTTCTACTATCACAACATACACACCCCCTTCTCATATACATCTCATATATCCCCCTGCCTTCATTCACATCAGCACAGCCTTAGTTGGGGCCCTCCTCACATCTTACCCAGATGATTGCAATAGCCTTCTGGTTGCTCTCAGAGCCACTTGAGTCTCTCTCCACTCCAGCTTATCTTTCACAATGATTTTTCAAAGATACAGATCTGATGGCATCTTATCCCAGGATGATCAAATACAAAATTATTATTATTTTTATTCTTTAAAGTTCCCCATAAACTATTCCCTTCCTACATTTCCAGCCTTCTTAAAGGTTATTCCTCCTCCACATGCTGTAATCTAGCTGTACAGGCTGTCTTAGAATTCCTCAAACAAGATGCCTCCCCCTCACATTGCCATTGCATTGGTTCCATGCCTGTGATGCTCCACTCCTTCACCTCTGAAATCTCACCTTCTGCATGAGGCCTTTCCAGACTTCCTCAGTGCCTTTACCTTTCAGATTACCTTCTTCGGCACTCAAATATGTTTTATGTGGGCCTAGTTATTTATGTGTCATCACTGACATTAGAATGGACACCACATGAGGGAAGGACTGTTCTTTTGTTGTTCTTTGCATTTCTAGGACTTAGCGAAAGTCCTGGCGTGTAGTAATGTGTGCTTCCTATAAAAAGCCTTTCCTGATCCCCTTCACTGTATTGAATTTATTTGTATTTGTTCTTTATATATTTATTTTATATTTACTTAGACATGTTCTCCCCCTCTCTCTTAGAATGTAAGCTTCTTGAGATGAGAGATTTTATTCTTTCTTTTTTATCCCTGTACCCCTGGCACAGAAAAGGCTTTTAATAAATATTTGTTGGTTTGGTACCCTCCATGCCAGGCCAGATTACTTAAAGGTTTCAAAGGTCCTGAGTGCCACAGAATGAATGGAGATAGTGCATGCTTTATGTGAGTGAACAGGTCTGCAGATTCTAAATAAAGAGACTTTTACTATGCAAATTTGCCTGCTGAGGTGGGGAAGGAAGGAAGAAAAGAAGGGAGGCAGGAAGGGTGCCCATGAACTGTGAAGGGATAGGGATGGCACACAGTTGAAGGACCAGGGGGAACAGAGACAGAAAAGCTAGAGTTGGAGGAGAATCTCAGCAGGGCTAGGGCCAGCTCTTGTGACCCGGCCAGAACCAAGAGGAAGAACATCTTGGGGAGACAGAAGGGAAGTGGGTACATTGGGGCTGGGCAGGGACATACAAGATGGGTTTTATGGGGCTTGGGGCAGACACGTGGAAAGCATGGAAGGAATAAAAACCTGCAGGGGCAGATGTAGGGCAGAACAGGGCAAAGGTCTCCTCTCTAAGCTCTGAAGGTCTCAAGCCACACACACACACACACACACACACACACACACACACACAGTCCCCCATCCTGTGGTGGGGGTCTCTCCATGGATTCATCCTTCTGCTTTCAGTTGGAGGGGTTTTTTGGGGAAGAGATGAGGTAGGAGACTATACAATGCCAGCTGAGGGGCAAGAGTGAAGAGAAAGCACAGTGCTGTGCAGTAAAGTTAACAGGTGTTTTTTAGAATGTGATTTCTTTCAGAATTCTTTGCACAAAGTCAAATTTGCATAATAGGAATTTATATAAAGATCCACAAGTACCTACATACAGCCTTTGAAGAATCACACCCCACACGCAAAATTCAGGACCTAAATACCTCTCTCATTGACCATATTGAAAATCAGGTTCCTCTGTCCAGCCTTTGAGATCTCAGGGATCCTAGGTCATAGCTTTAGAACCAGAAAGGATTTCAGATGTCATCTCATTGAACCCTTTCCATTTTCCCACTGGAGAAACCTGAGATCAGGGCACCTCCCCAGGGGCACAGTGTCTCCTAAATCTTAAAGCCAATGTTCTTTCCATTATACTATGTATTCTCTTCCAGTTCATTTTCCACCAACTTCCTTTCTTATTTACTCCCTATTACAGGTCCTCTTCCTTCTAAGCAAATTTGTTCGTTGTCATTTATACACGATTTGTTCATTTCTGCCTCCTCGGCTTTGCATATGCCATTAAACCCATCTGATCCATCACCCTCCTGATTCCTCCCTTCAGCTCTGCTTTCCTACAAGCCTCTACTCTGTGCTAATCTTTGTCAGGCTTCAAAATTCTCCCAAATTCTTGCTTGGCTAATCCCACTCAACTCAGAGCACTCCTTTCCCTCAGCACCTCCCCTCCCCTTAATCTATTTGTCCTTGTTCTCACTGTCTTTAATGCTTTCCTATATATGTGCCTTCTTGGCATGCACCTCCCCTCAGAAAAGAAGTGCACCCCCCACCCCAGGAGCCAGTGTCTTATTGTCTCCTCTTCTTCAGTTGCAGACTTCTGAACAGTTTACAAGCAGTTGTTATTTGACCAAATGTTATTCCCACAGCCATAACTTAATCAGGAAAAGCAAGGTTTTCTTAGGTGTAGAATTTAGAGGGTACTGACCGTATTTCTTATCCCTCAATAGCCTAAGAACAACATAGGATTAGCACTTAGTTGGCAAAAATTAGTTAAAATTGGAAGCTAGATGAGCTTATGCCCAGGTCTACCATACAGAGACATCCCTGGCAGTAGCCTTATGGCAGTGTCCTGGCCACTTGGTCTCCCCCATGGAGTGTGCTGCCCACCTAAAGGGGCACTTCATGCCACTTGCCCTGGATGCACTTCATGATTTGTCATTGTTCAGTCACATCTGATTCTTATGACACCACCAATCACAGCTAACCATGGGGTTTTCCTGCCAAGGATACTGGAGTGGTTTGCCATTTCCTTTTCCTGTCAGGTAGTCAGAGATTTCCCAGGACCACGTAGCTGAAAGTGAGGCTGGATTTGAACTCTGGTCTTCCTGACTCCAGGCCCAGCCTTCTATCCACTGAGCCACCTAGATGTCTCATGATAGGCACAAAAATTCCTAGTTACAAATCCAGGCATTTCAGAACTAAGTTCTGAACTCTATGGCTTGCCATAGAGTTTTCCTCTTCATGTAGAAGATGGAAGAGAGGCTAGACTAGAGCCTGCCCACATTACTCTTCTTTTTCTCTAGCTTCCCCTTAGGGCAGAAATTCTTAACCTGAGGTCCTTGAACTTATTTTGGATATATATTTATACATTATATTGTTATTTATTTTAATTATAATGTATTTATTTTTATTATTAATTATTAAATTAATTAGCTAGATCTTGGCATACACAAGACACTTAATAAATGTTTATTGACTATTAACAGACGGAATGTCTGTTAATATAGTATAGTTGTTCTCCTTTGTCAATCTATGTAGTTGATATTATTCATTTTAAAATTGTTCTGAGAAGAGGTCCATAGTCTTAACCAGTGTGCCAAAGGGATCCAAGATACAAAAGAAAATTAAGAAACCCCTGCCTTCTTAGAGCCTCATGATCCTGAATGCCATTTCAGAAGATGCATCTAGCCCAGGCCTATCAACAACTCACCTTCCTCCAGGCTTCGCTCAGGACAAGGAGGAAAAATGGGAGAGGCTCTGGACTATTCTGTCTGCTGCTGGCTGCTCAGAGGAGTACAAGGAATCATTTATGCCATCATCGTTTCTTTCCTCATCTTCCCCTCCCTGCATCTGAAATCTTTGTTGATGGACTAAGACATTTTTGGCACAAGGACTCATCTCTGCAAAACATTCCCTCTGTTTCACTTGAGGGCAGCATCAAGGGAGGGATGAGACCAGTGAAAAGTTTGAAAAAAGCGTAGCTGTTTTTTCAGAATTTTCCCAGGGACCAGAAATAGCGAATGTTTTTCTTCTCCACAGGAAAGAGTAATGGATTTAGAAACCCAAAGCTAGGCCTCAAATCTGGATTCTGTTATAGAATGCTAATGTGCCCTTGGGCCAGTCACTTAGCTCTAGACCTCAATCTCCTCATCCGTAAAATAAAGTTATTAGACTAGATGACTTCTAAGGTCCCTTCTGGCTCGAAATCTGTGAACTCTCACCACCACCACTATGCCCATCTTTCCAGAAAGGCTGCCCTAATTTAAGCAGGCTTGAAAAGCAAAAGAAGTGAGTCAAGCTGATTATTTTCTCAAGCAGAACTCTGATGGCTTCCCTCCGTGACTACAAAGAGGTTTGATAGACTCTTAAATCTAGATGATATCAGTGCTTGATAGGAAGGAGAAAAGAAAAGGAATTAATTTCAGTTTAGGGGAGTCAAGTTGTCCACTCTGGTGAGTGCCAATCTTGGCCTACTGTTTCAGGACCTCCTTGACCATCAGTTCAGCTGCTGCCCTCAATATACCCAGGCATCCTTGCCCTACTCACTTTTCTCCCCTCAGCCCCTCCAGTTCTGGCAACATGATCAAATCTACTCTGACACTGATCCTGGAAAGAAGGATGTGACAATCTATTTCTATTCACCATCCCCAAAATTTTCTGTCCTTCTGCACCCCTTCCTGGCTACCACTGCCCTATATTATATTGTTTCCCCCTATTAGAATGTAAATAAATTCCTTGAGAACAGGACTAGGTCTTTGCTTTTATCTTGGTGGCACTTAATACCTTTTCATTCATTCATCCTTTTTCTCCTCCCCCCAATTCCCAAATAATCATGATAGATTTGTACTTAGGCATTACTGTAAAATAATGAGGAATGATTTTATTGTTTGATTCACAAACCGAGTCTGAGGGCAGCTCCAAAAAAAGTTCTAAATATTTTAAGCAAAGGTACATCATTGGAATAAACGACTATATGCCTCAGGTTATAGCTTGGAAAGAGATAACAATTATTTGAATGTTCAGTCCTATTGTGTTTGTTTTTTATGAAAACTAGTCAAATTATAATCTGTTGCAAACCAGCAAGATGAATGAAATGGTTCGCCCACACTCAGGGATTCTCCTATCCCCTGATTTGGCTCTCTGGAGAGTGTAAATGTAACAATTCCTCTTCTAGGCTCTACCCCCATCCTCAATTTCTCCCCCAACTTGCACTTGCATTTGTGAGTTAGTGACACAGATTGTGGCTATTATCTCAGGTTTTCGGTACCTTGTGGGTGACTACTCTTAGCCATATAATTCATGAGCCCCATGGGTGTGTTTCCCATTAATAATCAGCTAGTAGACACGATGAGCTCATAGCATAAGCATTTACTAATATGACAGTTAAAATGGTGACTACAAAATATCCCTTCATAAACCTGGGGCACAAAGTTAAGAGAACAGTGGAAGTGAGACACATATGCAGGGAACACGTGTGGATGTTACCAAGAGAACTCACCACTCCAGAACTGTGGGTTTTGAAATCTCTTCTCTTATCATGCTGTTCTGTCTCTACAGTCCAATTCCTGAATCTTTGGGCCAGGTCTCTCCACCCTCCATATTGGACATTCTTTCTTGTTGGGTAGGGAGAAGCTACTTGAAGCTGCTTCTGGCCTTGAGTGAGACTGCATGTGTGTGCTGGCACTCTCTCCTCTCTCTCTTCCTTTCTGTCTCTCTGTCTCTGTGTCTCTCAGTCATCTCTCTCTCTCTCTGAGTCTCCATCTCTCTCCCCCTTGCTTCCTTTCCCTCTCTCCCCCTTCTCTCTTTCTCTTTGAATCTCTCTATATCTCTGTCTCTCTCCATTTTCTCTCTCTCTCCCTCCCTTCCTCTTTCCTCTCTCCCTCTCTCTCTCTGTCCCTCTCTTTCCCCCCTCCTTCTCCCTTCTTTCTCCTGCCACCCCCTCCCCAGCTTAGGCACTTCATCATCACTATCAAATACCTTTAAGTGACTTTACCTTGCTGATGGCCTTGGTGCCTACCCCTAGCCTGGCTGTGCCCAATCTAACCCTCCTTCCCAGCCAGATTCCACCCCACTCTTCCCCTACTCCCCTACTTTCTCATCTCTTGTTTATGTAGTTCCAACCCCTGCCTAGAAATTCTCTTTTCTCTTATACCTCTTCTCCTCCTCTAACTTCTTCTGCTGGAATTGGATTTGCTCTTGAAAGCCCAGATCAGTTTTCAAGCTACATCACTTAAGCTGGAAGGAACCTTCTCTCAACCTTCATAGCTTTGCTTGTCCTTCTTTTAAGGACTTGTGGCACTCAACTCTATATTTATTCTTCTACCCACCTAAACTAAAGCTAGGCCATAGCTCAGGAGCATATGATGAAAGGATTTAGAACAAAAAAGGAAATACTATAGATCATCTGTTTTAGGCCCTTCATTTTACAGAAGGGAAAACTAAAACCCAGACAAAGCTATAAAGACTTGTCCAAGGTCACAAGGAAGTAAGAAATGGAGTTAGGATTCAAACCCACATCCTTCTTCAGCCCTGATGTTGTTTCTAGGTTGTTGGTTTTTTTTCTAAATGAGCCAAAGCTTGTGACCTCGCTCTGTCTCTCAGCTCAGTTTCCACAGAGAGGCAAATGTTAAAAAAAAAGCATCAGCTGCTCCTAAAACACAGACAGACAGACACACACACACACAGACACACAGATACAGACACAGACACACACACACACACACACGCACACACACATGCACAAACAGGCACACACAACTTTACCTCAGTGATATCCTGTAAAAAAGAGTCCAGGCTTTCCCAGGCATTGGACCCTGTCATAAGAAAGAAGCCTTTG
The DNA here is from genome assembly GCF_016433145.1 of Gracilinanus agilis. Taxonomy (NCBI): domain Eukaryota; kingdom Metazoa; phylum Chordata; class Mammalia; order Didelphimorphia; family Didelphidae; genus Gracilinanus; species Gracilinanus agilis. Next base: position 213,271,272 of record NC_058133.1, read on the forward strand.
TCATGGTGAGCATGGTCCTCCATTCAGTCACAGGAGATAATTTGTGCCAGAAAAAAAAAAAAATTCAACCACAGCATTCTTTGGGACCTCAGTCATAGGCCCCCTTGCTTAGTCTTTTTTTTCCCCCTCAAATTTTCCTTTCTTCAGTGTAATGCCATCAGATAGGTTGCTGGATTTTAATTCCCTCCAGAGTTGAGGGCTGGGGGCCCAACCCAAACCATCTGGGCCAGGCCTTCACCCAAGTTCCCTGTTTTCATTACCTCATACCTGCCTTCTAACAGATTTGGAAGTCAAAACCTCCTCCAGTACTACAAAGGGAGAGTGTGTTCACTGAGGAGGCAATGGAGGAGAAAGGCAGCTGGAGATGGGAATGTGTAACTGATGAGGTGAAATCATCAATGCCTGGGTTCATAGAGAATCAGAGAGTTTAAAACTGGAAGGAAACTTAGAAATTACTTCGTCCAATTCCCTTTTTCACAGATCCCAAAAAGAAAAACTAAGGCCCTAGCGTGGGTAATTAGGACCTTGAGTGGGAGTGAGAGAAGGAAAGGGAGACTGTTTTTCCCACGTGTGCCTGCATCCCCCATCCAGCATCATAGAGCAGATGTTCTGACTGTGTTCATCCCTTCAAAGTTACAATTAGGATCAAATGGCTTGGGAAAGAGATGCTGAGCTTTGCAAAGAAATAAACCCTTTCTTGAAAACGAATGGCAGCGATTGTTAGACACCTGGTAGAGCAAGTAGATTCCAATTAATTTTAATACCTGGGGTGAGGTATGAAGGCAATGAGTGGGTTATTGTGATTGCCTTTTTTAAAATGTGAGAACCATTTGTTTTGTGTTTACCCATAGAAGACTTCCAAAAACCTAGCATCCTTCTGCTGCGTCTTGTATCCTCGTGTTTAGCTTAGTGGCTGGCACACAATAAGTGATTAATTAATGCTTGTTAATTTACTGGCATGAGGGCTGTGAGATAAGTGCCATTAATCAGAAAAATCAAATAAGATTTTATTGTTTATTGTTTATTTTTATCTTATTATATTGTTATCTTTTATTTTTATATCACTTTCTTCCCTGAATACAACTCTTTCCTTTCCACCATCCAGCAAGAGCCATAATAGATTTTAAAAGAAGGGGTGGGGGAAGCAAAACCAACCAGCATATCAACTATGTCTGATATATTATATAACATACTATGCTCATAACCTCCAACCTCTGCAAAGAAGACAAATTTCTCCACCCTTCTCTCTAGCCAAAGTTGGTCTTTATAATTACACGGTGACCAATTTCTGTTTTTTCCCCTTTTCATTTACATTGAATCATATTTCTGGTTCTTCCCTTGGCATAAATTAATATAAATTTTCCCATGTCAAGCAATGTATTTTATTTATTTTTTCAGTTACATGTAGAAACTGTTTTTGATAATTGTTTTCTGACATTTTAAGATTCAGATTTTCTCCCACCTTCCCTTCTCTCTCCCTCCCCAAGACAGGCAAATAGTCTGTAATAAGTTATATCAGTATTTTTATGCAATGCATATTTCCATGTTGTTCATGTCATGACTGAAGACACATCTCACACATATAATAAAAATCTGATAGGATTACAAGATGTAAAATGAATAATTTTGATTATATCAAATTAAAAATCAAATAAAATCAAAATAAAATTAGAAGGGAAGCAAAAATGGGGGGGGGGAATTTTATAGCAAAATTCTCTGACAAAGATCTAATTTCTCAGATATACAAAGAACTAAGTCAAATTTATAAGAAATAAAATCATTCTCCAATTGACAAAAGGCCAAGGGATATGAATAGGCAGTTTTCAAATGAAGAAATCAAAACTATTAGTAATCATATAAAAATGTTCTAAATTCCTCCTGATTAGAGAAATGCAAATCAAAATAACTCTGAGATACCACCTTACACCTTAACAGAGTGTCCAATATGATAATAAAGGAAAATAATAAATGTTGGAGGGGATGTAGCAAAATTGGGATGCAAATACATTGCTGGTAGAGTGGTGAATTCATCCAATCATTCTGGAAGGCAATTTGGAATTATGGCCAAAGGACTTTAAAAAGAATGCATGTCCTTTAATTCAGCAATACCACTACTAGGATTGTATCCGAAAGACATAAAAAAAATGGGAAAGGTTCTGTTTGTACAAAAATATTTATAATAGTGCTTTTTGTAGTGTTATAGTAGTGCAAAAATTGGAAAATGAAGGAGTGTCCCTCAATTGGGGAATGGCTGAACAAATTGTAGTATAGGATGTGATGGAATAATATTGTACTATAAGGATTGATAAATTGATGGATTTCTCTAAGAACTGGAAAAACCTACACAAACAGATGCAGAGTGAAATAAGCTGAACCAGGAGGACATTATACACAGTAACTGAAACATTGTGGGATGATCAAATGTAATAGATGTTGCTACTAAAAGAAATGCAATGATCCAGGACAATTCTGAGAAAGAACTGTGGGAGTAGAAACACAGAAGAAAACATATGATTTATCATTTGTTTTTAAGGGTATATGATTTGGGGTTTGGATTTTGAAAGATTATCACAAAAATGAGTAGTATGGAAATCAGTTTTGAATGATAAAATATGTGTAACCCAGTAAATTGCGTGTGAACTCTGGGACATGGGAGAGAAGAGGGGAGGGAGACAATAAGAATCATATAACCATGGAAAAAACTGAAAATGAAATAAAAAATGTTTTTAAATCTCATGAAAGAAATAAAGAGAAAAATGGCATGCTTTTGCTCAGCACTCAATTCCTTCTTTGGCTGTGGATAACATTTTGTGGTTAGAGTTTGGAAATTTGTTTTATTCATAATGGTTTAGTCCTTCACAGTTGATCATCATATAATATTTCTGTTACTGTATACATTGTTCTGTTCACTTTGCATGAGTTCATATACATCTTTTCAGGTTTCTTCAGAATTCATCCTGCTCTTTGTTTCTTATGGCATAGTAGTATTTCCATTAAAATCATATACCACAATTTGTTCATCCATTCCTTAGGTGATGGAATACCCCATAGTTTCTAATTCTTTGCCACCACAAAAAGAACTGCTAAAATTATTTTGGTACAGGTAGGTCCTTTCCCCTTATCTCTAATCTCTTTGGGATACAGAACCAATATGGTATTGCTGCGTCAGAAGGTATGCATAGTTTTATGGCCCTTTGAACCTTGTTCCATTTTGCTCGCCAAGATGGTTGTATCATGATGTTCACAGTTCCACTAACAATGTATTAGTGTTCCAATTTTCCCACATTCCCTCCAACATTTATCATTTTCATGTTAGCCAATCTGATAGGTATAAGATGGTATCTCAGAGCTATTTTAATTTACATTTCTTTAATCAATGGTTGACTTGGAGTATTTTTTCATATCATTAGAAGTAGTTTTAATTTCTTCTTCTGAGAACTGCCTGTTCATTTCTTTTGACCATTTTTCAATTGGGGAATGCTTTATATTCTTATACATTTGACTCTGTTTTCTATATATTTGAGAAATGAGGCTTTTGTCAGATTTTTTCTAAGTTTGTTGCTTCCCTTCTAATCTTGATTGCATTGGCTTTATTTGTACAAATCCTTTTTTAATTTCATGTAATCAAAATTATCCATTTCATTTTTTGAAATATTCTCTGTCTCTTCCTTGGTCATAAATTCTTCCCTTATCCATAAGTCTGACAGGTAAATTTTGCCATGTTCCTCCAATTTCTTTATGGTATCACTATTTCTAGATCAAGTCTTCATTTTGACTTTATCCTGGTGTACAGTGTGAGATGTTGGTCTATGCTTAGTTTATGCCATGTTATTTTCCAGTTTTCCCAGCAGTTTTTGTCAAATAATTAATTCTTTCCCCCAAAGCTTGGATCTTTGGGTTTATCAAACACTAAGTTGCTATGAGCATTAACTACCATGTGTTGATTAATTAATCTATTCTATTGATCCACTACTCAATTTCTGAGCCGATACCAGATTGTTTTGATGATTATTGCTTTAAGATATGGTATATCTAGGCTCCATCCTTTTTTTCACTGATTCCCTTAATATTCTTGGCCTTTTGTTCTTCCAGATGAATTTTGTAATTTTTCTAATTCTTTGAAATAATTTTTTGGTATTTTGATTGGTATGGCACTGAATAGGTAAAATAATTTAGATAGGATGGTCATTTTTATTAAATTAGCTCAGCATGAACAATTAATGTTTTTCCAGTTGTTTATGTCTGACTTTATTTGTGTGAAAAAGTGTTTTGTATTTGTGTTTATATAGTTATTGGGTTTGTTTTGTTAGCTATACCTCCAGATATTTTGTATTGTCTTGAGTTATTTTGACTGCAGTTTCATTTTTATATCTTATTGTTGAACTTCGTTGTGGAAAATATAAATACTGATGATTTATAATGCGAGTTTATTTTGTATCCTGCAACTTTGTTGAAGTTGTTAATTATTTCTGTTAGCTTTTTGTTCAGTGTTCCATCATATCATCTGCAAAGAATGATAACTTTGTTTCTTCATTGCCTAATTCCTTTAATTTCTTTCCCTACTCTTATCGCTAAAGCTAATATTTCTAGTATAGTATTCAATAATAATAGTGATAATGAGCATTCTTTCTTTAGGATCTTATTGGGAAGTATTTTAGTTTATCCCCAATACAGATAATTCTTGCTATTTATTGGTTTTAGATGGATGCAATTTATCATTTTAAGGATGGTTCCATTTATTCCAATGTTTTCTAATAATGTTTTTATAAGGAATGAGTATTATATTTTGTCAAACACTTTTCTGCATCTACTGACATAATCATGTGGTTTCTGTTGGTTTTGTTATTGATGTAGTCAATTATGCTCATGCTTTTCCTAATATTGAACCATCCTTGCATTCCTGTTATAAAACCAGCCTGGTATATACTTCTTATGACATAATGCTATCATCTCCTAAGCAAAGTGTTTGTAACACAGATTCAAACTTGGGGCAGCCATAGGAATTTAGCAAAACTATATCTGGGTAAGGAGTCAGTATTCTTCTAATTGGATAGAACCTTGCAATAGCTAGGTCACTGTGGACCATGGGCCCTATTTCCCCTCCTTCATTAGAACTCAATGATTTTCTGAAAATCCTTCAGGTGACTTGATTGGGTAGTTCCAAATGTAGGGAGTTCAAATCACTTAGCTGGTTGTTCTTTTTGTCAACCAAGTAGTGTGTCTATGCCTGAATTCAGGTACTAATGGTGGTGTCCTGTTAGTAACATACAAGCGAACAATGATGCAGTTTCTAAAATGACCTCAATTCTGTGGTGATGATGATGATGATGTATATGATGAGTTCTCAGTGACTACATGATCACTTCTCTCTTGAAATATGCATTTCTCTTAATAAGAATTGGAATTTAGCTTGGGCTCTAAATTAAAAGTATATCATTTTGTGAGTCTCTGTTATCAGTCCCATGGAATGCTTTTCTTTGTTTTGTGCAATCCAGGTAAAACATCAGCAATTTGACCTAGCTCTCCAATTAAATGAAGTCTCATATTTAGTGCTGGCACCTATGTGGCACAGTGGATAGACTTTATCTTCCTGAATTCAAATCCAGCCTTTGACACTTGCCAGCAGTGTGATCCTGGGCAAGTCACTTAATACTCACCTGTAAAATAAACTGAAGAAGGAAATGGCAAATCAGTTGTTCCTGATTAAATACCCAAGACTTCAAGATCAGATCTGTGTTGGTTATATTGGAGGGAGACAAGCTGGGGAGGGAGTGCAACAGCATAGGCAGGCTGATCTCCATTTTGAGCCTGACCTCCTGCTGTGAGCAAGGAGGGGTTTCTGTGTTCCTTCATCTGCACCATCATCCAATCGGGTTATCACTCACTTCTCCTTGAGGGGATATCATTCCTTTAACCCCTCAATGGTGGCACGCCCTTCCAAGATTCCCCTTTTCCCAAGGGGATACCATTTTTGTCTCAGTAATAGGGGTGGCTGAGAGGGAGGAGGGGGCTTCCATCTTTCTCCAACTTGTTCTCTACTACATCTCCCATCCACCTAAACACCCCTCCCCCCATTACAAGAGAGAGAAAGAGAAATTTTAGGATGTAATGGAAAACTAATAACATTTTTATTTTAAATATTTATTAAATTAAAATTTAATCATTAAATTCTTCAGATGATTATAACCATAAATTATTTACAATTTTTTGGAAATTGCAGGGTTTTTCCTTTCTCTTCCTCTATTCTTTGTTATAAGGAATGGCTAGCTGGATGGCAGAGGGAGGAATGTATTTGGAAAAATAATAAGGAAATGAATGAATGAACAAATAAATAGGATCATAGATCTAGACCAGGACAGTACCTCAGATGTTATCTAACCCCTTCATTTTATAGATGAGGAAACTGAGGCCCAGAAGGGATAAGCCAAAAATATTTAAGTACCTACTGTGTACCACGCATTGTACTTAGTGCTAGGGATGCAAAAAAGGGGTAAAAACAGTCATTGCCTTCAGTGGAGTTATGTGGTTTGTCCAAAGCCACATAAGTTATAAATACCAAAAGAAGATTGGAACCCAAGTATTCTGACTACAGAATCAATGCTCTTTCATCTATACTACCCAAAAGATATTAATAGCATTTTAAAATAAATTTTGCAGGTTTGGGAGAATCACTTATTTTATTATGCTTAACTAAACTTTAGTATATCCAGAATTAGAACATTATTAAAATTGCTCAGTGGGGGTGGGGGGCCAGCTGAGTAGCTCAGTGGATTGAGAGCCAGGCCTAGAGACGGGAGGTCCTAGGTTCAAATCTGGCCTCAGATACTTCCCAGCTATGTGACCCTGGGCAAGTCACTTGACCCCCATTGCCTACCCTTACCACTCTTCTGCCTTGGAGCCAATACACAGTATTGACTCCAAGACAGAAGGTAAGGTTTTAATTTAGAAAGAAAGAAAGAAAGAAAGAAAGAAAGAAAGAAAGAAAGAAAGAGGTGTGTGACCTTGGGAAAATCACTTAACTTTGTTTACCTCAGTTTCTCTATCTGTAAAATGAACTGGAAAAGAAAATGGCAAACTATTCCAGCATCCTTGACCAATAGAACTCTAAATGGTGTCACACCTGAAAATGACTAAGCAATGAGCTTCCACACAAAGATTGCTTAACTTAAAATCTGCATAATTCATATTCAAGTGTAGTGAGCAGCACAATGATTTAGCTCCTCTGTGACATGGGCCATCACCAACTCTTAGTGGTGGCAGCAAATCAGACATTTTTCAAGATTCAACATGTGCCCAACTCATCTGACCTTGTTTGCACATTCCATATTTAAATAACACTATGGCATATTCACAGCCATTGAAGTGAACTCACAAGGTTAGTTAGTCTTGCTTTTGTTGACTTGGATTTGAGCTTTGTTTTCACTGACAAGAGTGCATTCATTTATGTGGCAGTTGTGCTTGAAAATATCTCCTTGGGCCTCAGAGGGTCAGGAAGCCACACCCCATGGTTCAGAAAACCCTGTTTCACAGGGTTGTGCAAAAAGTATTTTGTAGATCTTCAAGGGCTTTTAAATAATAGTAACTCATTTTTAGATAACCCTTAAAGGTCGATAGAACACTTTTCCCCCAGTACCCTATGTAAGGTTTGCAAGTGCAAGTATTATTACTCCCATTTTACAAAAAGGCAATTAGAGGCTCCAAGAAGGAGTGTGACTAACTTGCCCAGATGATAGAACTAGTAAGTGTTTGAGCCCAGATTTGAACACATGTGTTCTGACTCCTGGCTCATTGATGGTATCTCCCATGTGAACTAATAGTGTTTTTTGTTATTGTTGTGACTGAATGACGTTCTGACTCCTAGATCAGTGCTCTTCCTAATACAATTGCCTCGTGCCATGCATCCACAGTTTTGGCTAGGATGTGTGACCTGGCTTTGGCTGCTAAGAAAAGAAATAAGGCAAACACAAACAGGGCAGGCAGTAGAAGTAATCCAAAAACCAATGAAGAGCCATCAAATGATTTGGCACAGCTGTAGATGTAGATGTAGGGGAACCCTGGAATACAACCAGAATGTCTTCTATCATCCAATATTGAAGGCAGTGGGACCAGAGGAGGCATCTTTTTAAAGCCAAGACTAGAATTAGTGTCTGCAAGCTAAAAGCACTAAGAACAGCCTTTACAGATCAATGATATAAAAGGACTGCTGATCCCATCGATGTTTGTGGTCATATGCATACACATGGCAAATGTCAGCTCTACTTAACTTCCTTAGCTATCCCACATAGACAATGGTATATGAAAGACAGCAATATATAATGCTTCATAAGCATTATATATTGAACTGCTATATATGAAGGAAGAGCTGAAAATTGAGTGTGTCTAAAAAAAGGGTAGCTGTATTATATATATGTGTGTGTATACATGCAAATTATATATAAAATATGTATATAAATAAAATTTGTGCCTATATATTTATACACACAAATTCATATATATGTATATTATATGTATTCGTGTATACACACACACATACACACACACACAAATTCATAGTCCACAGACAAAGCCTGGGAAATGAATCTCAACTGTTGTTCATGTATTTGTGTTAATACCTTTGTTAAAAAAAAAAAAGATTTAAAGATATGATCTGCCTGTTTAACAAACTCTTTTGTTTTCATCAAGGATACCTTCAATTCAAATGTAGATCATCCTCATGAAAAATTGGTAAAGAAAAATGGTTAGTAGATATTGATATTCTCTTGAATCCTTTTTTCAATAATTGTGTCATCTGTAATTTTTTCTAATTATTCCATATTTTCTAATAATAATATATAGTTATCAATCCCAGAGCACCACAGTCTCCAGAATCAAAATTACAAGTTACCCAGTAGTCAGTGGATAGATGCATAATGAGTAGAAACAGATTATAGGGTATTGTCAAAAAGACAAAAATTGTTGTAAAATATTTTACCCAGGAGAGATGGGCTGGTCCTATTGAAATAGTGAAAGAAAACATACAGTCTTCAAGCTGCATTAATACTCATGGAAAAGACCTCGAGGAAGACTGAACAATATGGCAACAGGCACAGGTCTGGATCATGGGAATTGGGGCAGGTGTCAGATAGCGTAGTTCACTTCAGACTCTTGAAGTCTCAGACTCACAGCCTTTTTAACCAGACATACTGGCCGAGAGCCAGAGCTTGTGGGCAGAATCAGACTATGGCGAAGCCAAGAAATCAATCAACAGACATCTATTAAGCACCTACTATATGCCAGAGACTGTGCCAAGTGCTTGGAATACAAATTGAAAAATGAAACTATTCCTATCCTCGAGGAGCCATCTACCTTGCAGGTTTGTTGTAAAACCCATTATAAAGTGTCAGTGCCTGACACATAGAAGGTGCTATATATACATACTTAATCTCTTCCCTCTGTTCTATTAAGTGAGATAATGCGTACATATGTAAGTCTATGCAAAATAAATACAAGATAATTTGGAGAGTCCATTAGCAGCCGGGGGAGGTATCAGATTAGGTTTCGTGTAGAAAGTGATGCTTGAGTTGAGTTTTGACAGTAACAAGGGATTCTAAGAGGTGGAAGTAAAGAGTGGGACGCATTCCAGGAATGGAATATATAACCAGCACAAAGGAGGGAATTGACAAGGGGAAATGTGTGCTTTAAGGTCTGTGAGGAGGATGAGTTTCCATGTAGCGAGACTAGAAGGTCATTTTGAAGTGACAGTCAGTGAGGGCTTTGTGAGTAGAGAGAGAGCGACATATGTGGGACATACTCTGAAGGTATAAATGGCAAAATCTGGCAACTAATTTCATATGTAGAGTGAAGGAGATTCAAAGACAACACTGGATTACAAACTTGAGTAACTGGAAAGCAAGTGGTTCCCTTAACAGAAATAGGGAAACTGAGAAGACAGGTGGGTTTGAAGGAAAAGATAAATAAAAGCAATACTTTTGGAAAAGATGAGCAGTGACTGAAGTCCCTGGGAAATCTACCTGGTGCTATGGTGGGCTTGGGCCTGCCTCTGGTGTAGTGAGACCTTTCCCCTGCCCATTCTTGAGGCTTTTTCTCTGTCACCTTTCCCATGAGTTCGGCATTGTAAACAAAAATTAAGCAAGCTGAAACTTGGGTCAAGAGCTGAGAGAAAACAGAAACAGGATAGAATTAAAAACCTCTCTGACAGGCAAGAGTGAACAAGCTTGAATACATTTCGCCTTCCTTGAGCTTGTTTACCAGTAGACCTATGACTTTTTGTCTAGCTTCTCTGCTTTGTCGAGTTTACAGTGTGTTTCTTGTCCTCTTTCTGCCAGGAAAGAAAGTCTCACTTAGGAGCATGGCAGAGTGGGTAAGATTTTCCTTTTTGTTCCACTGGGAAACAGGAGGAAGTCAAGAATTCCTTCCATCTGCAGTTCAGGTTCCTAGAGGGAATCAATTCTTGTAAAGACCACTTCACTGAGAAAGGGCAGAAAACCATGGAATATGATAACTTTAGTTCCCTGGTCCCCTTTGGGGACAAGCCCATTCAGGAGAACCACAGGGACTCAGACCAAACTCCATCCAAGAAAAATTGTTTTGGGAAACTGAACAAATCAATTGTGAGTAACTTAATCGTCAGGAAAACAAATATGACTATATTAAACTATTGAAGCCTGCAGAGCTGGTAGGCAGCTGTGAATGTCTGTGGCACTTTTTATCCCATTTGGCTGCTATAAGCACATGCAAATCAGGTTTTGTGGGAAAGTGAAGAAGGCTGGGCTGCCACACGTCATCACGAGAGGGAATGAGGAGCATGGAGGATTTTCTGAGGCCAAGTGATAGGATTAGAGAGTGTACAGTCTATAATGGAGTCTTTGAAGTGGGTGTGATGAGGCCAAACTTCTTACTTCTTGCTGTAAGGTTACTCAATGTTAATTCAGTTCTTTAAGTATTTATTAAGTGTTTACTGCATGCAAGGCATTGTGCAAATCCCCCCCAGGCACTCCACTTTAGAGGCAGGAGCCAGGGGCAAGTCAGCTAAAGCAATTCAGAAAAATAATTCTTATTTTTGCATCATTGCTTGTTTGTGTCATCACATGCTGGGCATGTGTGTGCTGAGCAACAATATTGAAGTGCACCCATATACATCATAACCACTCAAGGCCAAGATATAAGGGTGCCATTGCCCAACATCTCATCTTCTCTCACAATCTCTCTCCCAAAATTGCTCTTCTCATTACATGACCTTCTCATGCCAACTTCTTATGCTAACTCGTGGATCACCCTAACTCTCTGTTTCTCTTAGCACATGACACCTTCTCAGCACCAAGGCTATTCCTTAAGACACTCCATCTGTCACCCTCTACCAGTAGTCTGCCCAGTTTATTTCTAGAGCAATGAGATCGTAAGATCCTTGATTTGAAGCTGTAAGAACTTTAAATTAAAAGCTAGAGAGACCACAAAATCCACCCCTCTCCCATTTTTACAACTAAAGAAACAGGGGCATAAAGTTTAAGTGACATGCCCAGACAAGGTCCAAGGTGGTGTTTGATAGGTCTTCTTGACTCCAAATCCACTACCTTTATCTCATACCCTACACTGACACTTGCCACTCCTGAAAATTCATGTGGGACTCTAATTCTGCCTTCTGCAGCTCCCCCAACAGAGATGAAAGTTGAGTCATATATTTTCTCTCTATAGCTAAGAAGGTTAGCACCTGTACATATATTACTTTCTCCCTCCCTAGAATCCTAGTCTTCTGAATTTTGTTAATATTTTTCCATGTGGGTAATTCACTTATTCAAAGGTTACAAAGAAATTAGTCACATCTTATTTTCCTCTTCACTACAAAAGTATTGAATATTTTGATACTTTAAATATCCAAAGATACTTAGGTTGGTTTTCTGTAATGGTAATGAATTTCATAAGTTGCCATTACTGAAAAAAATTTCATTACCAAGTGGTTAGCTTTCTGGCCGTGTACTTCTCCATGTTTATCTAAGCTGGTCAGACTGTTACTGGGGCCATTCTCAAAGCTTCCCAGCATGACAGAACTGCCAGTTCTTGTACTTCACGGGCATAGCCCTTGACAACTTAGGTCATCTCCACACCATGATGAGGCATCAGAGTAGGACTGTGTGGATCAGGGCTCTGTTCATTGTTCCTCTGATAATCAACATCTGGCAAGAAATAAAACAGGGAGATATATCCAATGACCAAAAGTATTCACTGCTATGATGGCGGAGATCCAGGGCAAACTCCAAGTCAAGGAGGGATTCTTTGTGGGTAATATGGTCTTCTAAATGTTCCTGTTTGTAGGTAATATTATTTTTAATGTCTTGGGGCAGTCACTTGGGGCAAGTGATCTGTAACTCTTATAGGAGTTTGGCCTTTGAGCAAACACAAGAACAACCACATGGATGAAAAATGTCTGTTGCCTAGATTTCAAATTTGTATGGCATTTGTATGGACACTATAGAGCTAATCCAACAGTGTATATATTTGGGATAAACAGTACAAGTAGGCAATGCACTTTTCTTAGGATTGAAAGAAAGGAAGAAAGTCAATTAGATTCCTCTTGGGAAATTGCAGAACTCTTTTATAGACCTCAGCCTTACAATAAAAGCAAGGGCCTTGGAGTCCTGGGTTCAAATCTGATCTCAGACACTTCCTAGCTGGGTAACCCTGGGTAAGTCACTTAACCCTCATTGCCTAGTCCTTACTGTTCTTCTTCCTTGGAACAGTATTGCTTCTAAGAAAGAAGGTAAGGGTTAAAAAAAAAAAACTCAGGAAAGGCTCATCTTTTCAGTACTAGTGCTTTATTGGTATAGCTATGTGCTGGAGAGAAGGGGAATGCTAGTGCCTCCTAAGAACTCAAGATGACTAAAACACAGAGAACATGGAAAGGCATAGGATTAAGTGTGAGTAGGCTGCACCAAAGAGTCAAGGAGGACCTCTGATGAATGGGAGCAAAGAATTGTGAGACAGAATGAAAAGATGGGCTGGTTGTAGGGAAAGAGAGCAAGGGATGACAGGTAGAGGAGGCTGGAATACTTCCATGGTGCCTTCAAGATGATGAGCATAAGCAAGGAAGGCCTGGAGCATGTTGAGTGGACCCTCTTTGGGGAACTTGTGGACCAACAGATGGCTTGAAGTTGGTATTATTGGAAGGACCTCTCAAGTCAGTGAGATCACAGAACCATTGGAATATTTTGTAAGTTATACTGAGCCAGACATTTGATGCTTTTTTGCAAAAATTTTTGCCAGATGGAAGTGTAGAATCACAGGATTGTAGATCTTGAAATTAAACTCATAGATTCTCTATTCCACTCCTCTTATTTTAATTGTATCAGGGATGAATAGGGGTACCTGAACTGGGTACTTCTCTTAGAGCTAGGTATGTCACTTTCCTTGTGTCTCCTCAATCATACCTCTGACTGAAATGACTGAGGAAGAGGGTACTCAACTGTGATATTCATAGATTCCTCCATGTACAATGTTTCTCATATCTCTCAAACTTTGTGCCTTCAACACAAACAAATGGTTTCCCAATGCATTCTCTCCTTACCTGTGACCCTGAGAATGCTTTTTTTCCCTTCCATACACAGCCTAGGTTCCACTTCCTATAAGAGTCCTTTTCTAATTCTCCTCAGTTATTAGTATTCTCTTCTTAAAGTTACTTTCTTTATGCTTTGTGTTTATTTACTTGTGTCCGTATGTTCCCCAGTAGAATGTAAGGTTCGTGAAGGCAGGGAATGTTCATATTTGTTTTTGTTTGAGCCTTGTGCAAAGCAGCCACATAATAAATGTTTGCTGAACTAAATTAAATTGAATCATCAGAAAGTGGAAAGTGCATTTTCAAAACCAATCCTATAGAGAAGTTGTTCCAGTTTTAATCCCAGATGAAAACTGAGCCCTTCCTTAACACTCATGACCTCTGTCTAGAGAGGCCCTGTTGGACAGGGCATTTTCAAGAAATCTAGTCACCAGGGCTGCTCCTGGGCAGATCTCTTAACATTTACAGGATCTTCTTTAGCTGCTTTTCCAACTTGCTCTTGTAGGTTCTTTCCCTAGGGCATGGGGAAGGTATAGCTACCCTTGAGTTCTGTGGACCACCCCCTCTTAACACTATGCTTTACAAGCCCCCACCAAGGAGTTTCCCTACACAATTAGGCATTCACTGAGATGGAATAGTAAGAATAATAGTTACAAAACATCCTTCACCAAAAATCAAAACAAAACCTGAGATGTATTCTCTCCCAAATGCATAATGCCAGTGAGAAGAGTAGACACATAACATAGAATATGATAGTTCACATGTAGGGAATACAAGCGGCCAAGGCAGCTCATAATTCCAAAAGTAAAAGGCCTCATTGTCCCTTCTTTCCTTGTTTACCTCTCTTTGCTGTCCAACTCAGTTACTCCCTCTCTGAAGCTTCTCTATAGGTCTCTTGTCAGTCCACAGTTCTCTCCTGTGCTGCCAGAGGTTCTGCTCCCAGAAGCTTTTTCTTCCTCTCCTCTCTTCCTCCCTCCCTGTAGCCATGTCTGTCCAGAGAATGCCTTTGCTCCCTCACTTGTACCTACAGCTTCTGCCTACATTCTGTTCCTGGGCAAATAACTAGATGCTGTAGCTGATAGATGCTGGCTCACCAGCTCTGTAGACTGCTCTTGGCCTGTACTGAATAGAACTGATGAGTCCTTGAGATGCTCAGCCAGCTGCTGAATGGTCTGTTTGCTTCTTCACTGCTAGGCACCATGAGGGAGAGAAGGTGAAAGAAAATCCCTTCTCTCACTGAAGAGGTAAAGAGCCAGATCCTCCTCCAAATTCTGGCTTTCTCTTTTACTGTCTCCAGCCTATGACTAGCAGGCCTTATTGATTTAAAACCCTCAAGGACAAGGCAATTTCAGCCTCACTAATGTTATTGCCCCTTTCAACTCAGTTATAGAGGTGTTCGTATTCTTTAAGGGATCAATGGGCATTTAATGCCTTGTTATCACATTAACACCAAATTATTTGATGACCTATTATGATTATATCAAATGAACTCCCCTCCTTATAATTGGAAATATTGTTTCCACTTTTGCTGCAAAGTGGGAAAATACCCTTTCCACTGTGTCCTTTTTCTTTTTTCTTTCTATTTAATAATATCTTTACTGCCCCTTAAAAACAAATATAATTGAGACCATCAGCTTTTCTTAATTATTAAGACGGCTATAAAATTTACCTCAGGCTTAAACTTATCTCAATAAGAAGGTGTTCCCCTACTCCCTCTGAAGCATACAGTCTATAGGAATATTCACCAACATAAATCAAGTTGTTTTTTTTTAAATTAGCTCATGCTTTTGAGAGAATATAATGTTGGTGGAAAGTCACAGAAAAGCACTGGAGATAAACAAGAGGAAGATGGGAAAATGGCAAAAAGAAGTTTATAGACACTCCCGGCTTTTGTACCTGGTAAGACATCTG
This sequence comes from Gracilinanus agilis, assembly GCF_016433145.1. Taxonomy (NCBI): domain Eukaryota; kingdom Metazoa; phylum Chordata; class Mammalia; order Didelphimorphia; family Didelphidae; genus Gracilinanus; species Gracilinanus agilis. The sequence continues at coordinate 213,286,729 of NC_058133.1, forward strand.
AAATGGTCAAGCAGAAATTGGGGACAGCAACCAGTCAGTCATCTCCTCCAGCTGCATCCCAAGTATCTGGGCCATGTGGCCTCTTTTCTGCTCTTAAAGATTTGCAGCCATTTTTTTTATTCATTTATGAAAAAATGATCCTGGTAAGATAGTCCCCCTAAGGAGAGAGAGAGTATTCAGAGCTTCCAGCTTAGAGCAATGTGAGAGATTGGAGTAGAAATAGAAGCTATTTGCCCTCTGGGCCACGACAGTCTAATTGGAGAGACAGGAGGTGGGAGAGACTAGAGAATTATGAATCAGCACACAAGCAAGTACAAATTAGTGGAATTCCCAGTAAGGAAATAAATGCTGAGTGGTCAGAGAGAATATGAAGGATTGTCTGGTTCTCTGCTTCATCATTTTTTGTAATTTTTTTCAAAAGCATACATGCTTTTTGAGTGTTCTAGTTTTAGAGTTTGGGTTTTTTCTATCATATTTTTATTGGGGCTTTTTAGTTTTGTTTTTTTCAAATCATAGTTCTGTTCTTTTCTTTTTTTTAACCATTACCTCCTGTCTTAGAATTGATACTCAGTATCAGTTCCAAGGCAGAATAAGAGCTAGACAAGTAAGGTTAAGTAAGTTGGCCAGGGTCACACAGCTAGGAAGTGTCTTGAGGTCAAATTTGAATCTAGGACCTCCCATCTCCAGGCCTATCTCTCTATCCACTGAGCCACTCAGCTGCCCCTGATTCACATTTATTTTCAAACATATCCTTCTCTTACCCACTGAGCTATCCAGCCCTTGTAACAAAAATTAAAAAGAAAGGTGGGAAAAAATAGTTCAAGAGGACCAACCCAGGAAGGCAATTGGGTGCGGCTGCCTGGCATAATTCCTACTCCCTCATCTTACATTTGCTGTTCAGGATGCCAAGGACCTTAGGTTGCAGAAGAGCTTCTCTCTCTATCTCCCTCCCTCCCTCACTATCTCTCTCATGTTTCATAATTGGAGTGCACGAGAAGAAAAATGTGCAAACACTGAGGAAATAGAGGAAAAGGGAAGCTTCTTTCTTATTTGAATTGGACAGAGGCAGAGGAGAGTTGAATACACATAATGAATTTGGTGTAGGGAAACTTTCAACTCTGCAAGAAAGCAGTCAGGATAGGAAAAGAGGAGAATCAGGACTTAAGAGGGAGGGCAGATCAAAGGAAAGAATATTTACATGCCAAACAAACTTTAGCTTCAGATAAGGGATCATAAAGGAGCCCAGCAGAGAGCTACACCTGGGAAAAACTTCAAGAGGATCCTGCAAAGAAAAGGGTATCCAGGAACCTAGAGCTATAAACTAGTTCTTTGCTATATTTATGTCTACACCCCCATTGTACTCTAAATTTGAGCCCACTCTTCCCAGGGATGGGAGAATGTACCCTAAACTTTTATAAACATGTTTTATACCAATTGTTCTTAACTATTGAAAATTTGTAAATAAATATCATTTCTAAAAAACTCATTAAGTCTACTTCATAATGGCTTGTATGCCATGTAGAGGCTTATGCATGACAGTAGTAGAATTCCCAGACCCTTAGGATTACCCTTAGAAGTCTGAGGAGAGGTAGTTAGTCCATTGGAAGTTGGAAGAGTGAGCCCAAAGAGTGGTGCTACAAATGCAATAACCAAACACCACTCCATGAGGGTAGATACCTCTTGGCAATGAGATGGTAGACTAGAAGTGCTTTCACAGACATGGCCAGTGGGTAGATCTGTTTTGTTTAACTCTGCTTATCTGTTTTGATGGAAGGCCTTGAGGTAAGGGAAGGGAAGAAGAAATGTGTGGGAGGACAGGGGCAGTCATGATAGTTCTACAAAAAAGGGAAAAAGATTAAATGGCACTAATGAATCAGTTTTAAAATATACAGATGATCAGGGCTGCTAGGTGGCTCAGTGGATAAAAAGCCAGGCTTGGAGATGGGAGGTCCTTGATTCAGATATGGCCTCAGACACTCCCTAGCTGTGTGACACTGGGCAGGTCACTTAATCACAATTGCCTAGCCCTTACCTCCTTTCTGCCATAGTATTGATTCTAAGACAGAAAGCAAGGGTTTTTTAAAAAATTAAATAAAATATACAGAGGAAAACAAAAGAATTTTCAGCAGAGGACCCAGATAAGTAGAGAAGTAATGAAAAAAATGTGGAATTTAATATATACTAAAAACAACAAAAAGCTGAATAGTTTCCCTGTCACATAGAATCCTCTTTTCCTGTTCTGTCTTTATATAAAGAAATTTTCATGTCTGTTGACTTTTGTCAAGTTCATAATAATATTTTTAAAACCCAGTACATCAACCATATCTGACAGTATATTCCACACCCACCTACCTTTGCAAAGAGACGAGGGAGGTACCTCTTTTTTTTTTTAACTCCTCTCCTGGGCCAAGTTCCTTTTCAGTTTTCTCACTGCACCCATTTACATTGTTAAAATCATTGTGTATTGTTTTCTTTTTCATGCACACTTCATTGACTAACACCTTATCAGCTCATCCAAGTTCCCATGCTTCTCTGAATTCTTCGTGGTAGTTGTTCCTTATGGAATAGTTCATTATGTTCATGTACTAAAATTTGTTAACTATTCCCTTATGGGTATAAAGTGCTGCCATGAGTATTTTGTTGGGCATTAGACCTTTCTGTCTTTGACTGCCTTGGGTTAAGTGCCTCATCATTTTTCCCCTCAAATCCTTTTTCTTCCCAAACTTCCCTATTACTGTTGAGGGCTCCACACCCTCTCTATCCCCCAGGCTTGAAACTTGGGTGTAGTCTTTAACTCCCCAGTCTCTCTCATCCAAATATCCAATCTATTGTCAAGTCCTATCAATTTGACCTTTGTAACATGTCTAGAATGTTCTAGAAAAATTCACCCCAACAGAGAAAGGAAATTAAATTAAAGTAACTCATTCTTCAAGAAGCCATTCCAGCTCTTTTGTAGTCACTGTTTCCTTTTCTAAATGTTAGCCAACCATCTCCCTAATGATCCATTTTTAGAATTTTCTCAGGAATCAAAGGTAAGAACATATACTTATAGTTTGAAGACTGTTCTCTTCCCACTTTTGGAAGTCATGATATTTGGCCTTCTTCAATCTTGGGCCATCTCTCCCATCTTCCACAGTTTTTCATATATTACTTACAGTGCATCAGCAATCACATCTGCCTGCTTTTTTTCAGTACCCAAGGATGTAGTTCCTCTGGGCCAAGTGATCTAAATTCTTCAAGAGCAACTAGGTTCTCCCTTACTTTTTAAAAAAAGTATTTAATTTGTTTATATTACTTTCAGTTCCGAATTCTCTCCCTGCTTTATCCATTAAAAAACCATGTTACAAAGATACATAGCAAAATAAACAACTGCTTTAACAATGTAAAAAAAAAAAAAGAAAAAAGAGGCTTGTCTATATTTTGAGTCTGTCGGCTCTCCACCTAGATAATATGTTTCAAATTCATCCTGTGTCTGGTTTATTTTGTTAATCAGAGAGGCTAACTCTCAAAAATGTTTTTCAGTAATGTTGTTATTATATGAATTATTCTCCTGGTTCTATTCATTTTATTTTGAATCAGTTCATACAAATCTTCCAAGATTTCTCTAAAACTTCCCCCTTCGTTTCTATGTTCAACCATCCCCCAGTTGATGGGACTGTTGTTCTCCTAATATACTTGGGTATCAACTCCTTTTTAGCAACTTCTGACCTGCCATTTCTAGTGCAGAGATCATTCTCTGTGGTAGATAAAGCAGAAACAAAATGAGAATCGGCAAATCTGTCTTCTCTTGTTATCAATAATCTCTTCTACCAACTTTCTCCCAAGAGAACCTAATGCTTCTGTTTTGGGCCTTAGCTTCTCTCTCCAGCCTCTAGTTGTATTGCTTCTAAGACTCTTTTTACAGGACCACACCAGATTATTATAGTCATCTTCTTACATGGCTTTGCTTCTTTTTTCTGTGTATTTCTTTTAAAAATCTAAACTGGTCAATGAATTCTTCATGTACCCTCATTGGTTACTTCAGAAAAAAGAAGCTATTTTTCCCCTCCTTGTTGGGATTGCTACTCTCTGTGTCCTCAGAATTTCATTCTTAAGCATTTCCCACCCTTCTGTTCTTACTTACCTATAGAATTTAAGAACATAGAATGCTTCTTTTCCCTTTTTTTGTTCCCAGAACTTAGCACAGTACCAGGTACATAGTAGACAGAATGTTTATTGTTTGATTAACTCTGTACTTTTGTCAAATCTAGAGCACACATGGGACGTTACCAGGTCTTCTCTATCACAAATTTTGGGATATGATCTTTTCTACCTAGGGTTCCTCTCCTCTTTACCCTAACCATTAATTACTCTTCTTTGGCTATTCTACCAGTTCTGAATCCACTTAATTTTACTATTGTCTAACCAACATCACTCTATCTTTGCCACAGGAATCACAATGAATTGCTTAGCCAAATGTTTGTATAAAGTCTAGGTTAACTATATCTGCTATAGTCCCCTAATTGGTCAATTTAGCAACCCTTTCCAAAAAGAAATGAGATTATTTTGGTAAGACCTGTTCCTTAATAGTCATTCTATCCACAGCTTTCTTTTCTATATGTTCATGATCTATGTCATTGGTTGGTTGGTTATTGCCCTTCGTACTACAAAGAGGATCAAAATGATGTCAGGTGCCCCTTTTGACTGGGGCACAAGTTAGATTTAAGTGAGGCAGAGTTGCACAAAATCATTGACCTCACTCTCTCTTCCAGAATCTTCAAAGTCCAGCATCAAGACAAAAAGTCAAGATGACTAGCGATCCCTTTAAAAAAGGTATCCTAAGATTCTGCCAAGAATAGAAGTCAAACCCACTTTCCTATATTTTGCAGGTTCCATTCTCTCTTTTTAAAATTGGGACATTTTGTCATTCTCCAGTCCCCCAATATCTCTTCTTTCACCAAGACAGGGGCTCAGAATTGTAAAAAGGAATTCCTTGTTCTCACTGAGTTTAGGCTTGTGAAAGGGAATCCTTTATTCCCTTTGTCTATTTTGAGTTAATGCTTTGGTTAAGGATTACTTAAGTACCCCTACTTAGTACCTCACCAGATTGTGAAGACAGGATTAACTCTCCTTTGTCTACTTTTAAATTGAATCAACAAAAGATTGAACACCCTACTTAGTATTTTTAGGTGAGAAGCTAGCAAGGTACTTAGATAATTCACACCCTTAGAAATTCAATCAATCAGGAAATTGTGAACCTTTTTGATTCAATCAGCCAGCAATCTGTGAATTCTTTTGATAAGTGGTTCTCACAAACACTGCCCCCTGGGCAAGGCTGGGCAATTTGGAAGCTGTGCTTGGCCCTTATGAAGAGGGGGAAGGGACAAAAAGCCAACATAAAAGGCCCTGAATTTCTGAGGCTGGGGAGGTTGACTCCAATGAGGAAGTAGGATTCAAGAAGGTCAGCTCAAGAAAGAAAGTCAGCCTCAAGAGTCACTTTCAGCTCAAGTCATTGTCTTGACCTGCCTCTTGGAAGGAACTTGGGTTAGTAGATAGCTGACTTTCCCTTCCTGTCTTCTGGAAAGAGCTTAATTCCATGGTTGAAGGTCAACAAGTCCTGGCTAAGTCAAGCACCAGAGCAATATTTAGTTGGATAGGCTAAATATCTTCTCTATCTTTTGTATTTCTCTACTTTCACTCTTTCCACATCTTTTGTAAATAAAAACTATTAAAGATTATTTCAACTTTGAGCAATAATACTTTAGAACGGCAACCACCATTATTGTTTATAATTTTCATATATTTTAGTCAAATCATTAATATTTAACCCTTATAGAATCACATCTCTACCTATTTCATGTGGGTCCTGCAGGTGACAACTTAAAGATAGCCAGGTGTTGTTCTATTACTATCCTATTATGAAATATGTGATGCCTGAATGCTTAGTGTATGACAATCAAAAGCCCTAAATCTGGCAATATTCATATCTAAATGGGTCTGAAAGAAGAGAAGTAAGACTTTGAGGGTCACAAAAATCTATTCAATCCAAAACTTGGAGGTGATATGATGGAAGAAACATTGGTTCTTGTGGGCCAAGGACCTGGGTTCAAACCCTAGCTCTTCTACTTCCAATTTAGGCAAGTTATTCCTGAGGACAACTTGAAGGCTTGCTTGATGCTACAAAAATTGATATCTCCTCTTTTCAGGACCTATGGAAAATTGTCCAAAGATACCATATATTTTGAAACCCTTAACCCCTATGAGGTTATTTTCCTGGCGTAACCCATTTGTTTCACCCATTTTTATTTCATTCATATCTGAATCATCTTAGTAGCCTAAGGAGCTTGTAGCATCAGGAATATCTGGATAGATCAGTTGGTAGAACTATGTTTTACCTGATTGTTATTTTTAACCTAGTTCTTTTCATGATCTTGTGGAGGCTTGCATAACTAATAGCCTTGTTAGAAGAGAAAGAGTATAGCCTGAATCTAACTCCTGAATTGGTATTCTGAAGGTCTGGATCTCCATTATCACCACTGATGAGCTGTGTGACCTTGGATAAATTACTTCCCTCCTTTATCACTTCCTTCATTTGTCAAGCAGGAAGATTCTTTTCTCCTTCTGTCCCTCCCCTGCTTCATAAGGATGGTGTTCTAGAATCATGGTAGATTCCATCTAAACCAGGCTTCTGTTTGGCATTTGAAGCCCTCACAGTCTGGCTCCAACCTCTCCTACTAGTCTGATTTCACATTACTCCCCCTCACACCCTCAACATTCCAGCCTAATTAGCCTACTTGATGCTCTTTTACACAATATTCCATTTCCAGGATTAGCCCAGTCCATCCTCCAGGCCTGGGGCACATTCTCCTGCTTCACCTCTGCCCTTTGGAATCCTTAGCTCAGCTCAAAAGCCACCTTCTACAAAAGGCCTTCTTCATCCCTCCAGTTGTTAGACTGTTTTCTGAAATTATTTTGTATTTATTTGTTATGTATCTTATGTTTACTCATCTGTGAACCTAGGCTAGAGTTAGAGGGCTTCAGTCTCAGCTTATTCATGCTTTCTCTGTAGCCTTAGGCAAGTCACTTCACCATCATAAGTCTGTGTTCTTACCTATAAAATAAAGGGCATTGTGCTACATGTCCTCGGTGGTCCATTCCAGCTCAAGTCTATTATCTCATGGCTAGAACCCAGGTTTCCAGGTTCCCAGTTTTGTGTCTTCTCCACTACAACCAGCCATAGTACCACATAAAATTCCTGGCATTTTTAATTAGAGAGCAAAAGAGTTATTTATCCTATTAGGCAAATAAACCATCTTTATATCTTCTGCCCTCTTATTATGACTACAGGCAATTAAGTGAGTGAAGTACCAAATAGATCAATAGGGAAGTCCAAAGGTACAAATTTGGAGGTATTACCAAACACCCAGGATTATTTTTGTCCAAAGTGAAGTCATTTCAGTAAAAACATGTGCCTTTTTTCTTCTGTTTAAAATTCTGATGTTGCAGAAAAAGTTCCTCAGTTATTGTTGTTTTTGTATGGGATTTCTCTGTATGTGTGGCCATTTCATAGCTTTGGAGGATATTCTTAAAACTGGTTTCAGCCTTGTAGCCAGTCAATAAACATTTATTTAGTACCTATGTGCCACTAGCAAAACAAAAAGAGAAATAAAGACAGTTCCTTCAAGGACTTAACAATCTAATGGAGAAGACAAGAAGCAAAGAAATTTATATAAAGAAGCTATGTATAGGAAGAATAGGAAGTAAATAAGAGAGGAAGGGCACTGGTATCGCGAGAGGTTTCCTATAGAAGGTGGGATTTTTATTGGAACTTGAAGGAAGCTAAGAAAGCCAGGAAGCAGTAATGAGGAAGAATTTTGCAGACATAAGGGGACAGCCAAAGATAGTGAATGAGCCAGTGTTGCTAGGTTAAAGAGTTCTTGGTGGGAAGTAAAGGAAAAGGTAGGAGGGGACTAGTTTATGAAGAACTTTAAATGCCAAATAAAGAATTCTTTACTTGATCCTAAAGGTGTTAAGAAGCTTCTAGAATCTATTGAGTAGAGTGGGAATTAGGAGGTAACCTAATCAGACCTGTGCATTAGGAAAAGAATGGAGGATGGATCAGAGGGGGAGAGACTTGAGGCAGGTAGCTCATCAGCAGGCTATTGCAGTGTCAATGCATGAGGTGATGAGAGCCTGCACTAGAGTGGTAGCAGTGTCACAGGAGAGATGGGGGTCTATCTGAGAGATGCTGCAGAGGTGAAATCGACAGACTTCAATGACAAATCTGATACGGAGTAGGATGGTGAGCAAAGTGAGGACTCCAGGACAACACTTGGGTTACAAGTCCAAGGGACAGGAAGGACAGTGTTGCTTTCTACACTATAAGGAAATCAGGAGGGAGGTAGGGTTCAGGGGTAATATAATGAGTTGTTTACTGGAGTATCCAATTCAGGATTCTGCAAGATATTGGAAGATGTGAGATTGGCAGTCAGCAGAGAAGTTGAGGCACTGATTTAATCCATGGAAGGTGATGAGATCACTAAGTGAGTAGCATGGAAGAAGAAGAGGCAGAACCCTGTGGGATACCAATTGTTAGAGGGCATGATCTGGAGGAGGCTCCAGCAAAGGAGACGGAGAAGGAGAAGTCAGAAAGGTGTCCCCAAAACTTAGAAGAGGATCCAGGTCCAGAATGATCAACTACCTGAAGCTTCAGAAAAGTCAAAGAGAATGAGAATTGAGAATAGACCATGAGATTTGGTGACTTCAGAGATCATTGGTAACTTTGGAGAACAGTTTCAGTGGGATGCTAAAGTCAGAAGCCAAATTGTAAGGAGTGAAGAACAGAGTGAGAGGAAAGTCAAGGCACCTACTCTAGCTTTTTAAGGACTTTATTTACTTATTATTACAGATAATTACAGATAATAATATTACATGTTATATATAGAAGAGATACAAGACAGCACTTATGGGGATAGTTTAAAGAAGCTGCCTGGCTGGTGGGCTTTCTGGAGCCTGCTGTTGTCTCCACAGCTATTGTTCTGCCCACACTTCTGATAAGTTAGGATTGGATTGGAAGAAGAAAGCTGAACCACATGCAATAAGAAAAGAGACTTCCAGTGTTTAGAGCAGCTGCTTTCTGACAGTTCCTCCTATTGGTATGAAGTCTTATTTGGAGCTGGCCTCTCTGGACTCATCTCCCTTTCTCATGTCAAGAATCTTGCTATTGTTCTTGCCTGAATTCTTAACACTTTTCAGTTCAGTTGTTTTCAATCTGGAAATTCTTCAGCTGGAAAGAACCTTAGAAGCTATGTCATTCTTTCCACTGTGTCTAGGCCAAGTGGAAGCTAGCCCAACATACAGGGATGGAGCTTCATTCATAGGACAATAAAACAAAGGATCATGCTTACAGCTGGAACTGACTGTAAAAGTGAAATTTGGGAAATGCCATCTAAAAGTATATATATATATTTTCTATGGACATGTGGGAGACTTTGAAACTACATTTCCCATGATTCCTCATGGTAGACAGGAAGTGGGAGGATGTAAGAGAAGGGATATAAACTCCTGTAGTGACTTTGAACTTGCTCTTTAGCTACTGGGCGCAGGAGGAGAGGGGTGGTAATTATGGCTAGATGGCAGTTTTGAATTCTTACAAGCGCGAGGTCTAATGACTTTATCTATCAGCATGGCTTTAATTAAAATACTAATTTCTATAATTATAGCAGTCTTTATTATTTTTCATCTTAATAATTATGGCAACCTTACGAAGTTTGGATTAAGAATTCTCAATTTTCCAGATAGCCTTTCAGAAACGATAGCCATGCCTGCTTTTTGGCCATCTTGCTCAGCTTTTTTGGGCAATTTTTTAAAAAAGGAAAGTGGCTTTCCTTGCCATGCTTTTGCTAAAAGCAACAGCACATTTTTGCCTCAGGTGGGACTCAGATAGCCAGTCCAGCCCAAACCACCTTGGGAGGTCAGGCCAGCTAATTCTGGCTTTTGACTTTAAAACTAAAATGCCCGAGCCCAGCCAGTGTGCCTCTGCCGCTGATCTCCTGACTCCAGACCTGATCTCCATTTCTGCCGCGCCGAAAGCCTGCAAGCCTCCCAGTGCCTGTGATCTCTGCCGCTTTTGCTGACTCACCAGAGCAGGCCTCTTCTTTGATCCTGCTTCGCTGGTGCTAGTGCTGATCTTCCACTAGAACCCCGAGCCCCAACAGCAATGACCCCCGGCTGCTGCTTTTGCCAAGATTTTCAGAGACTTCTGCCGCTACTGCTTAGGCTTAGAGACCATCTGGCCCAACCCCACATTTTACAACTGAGGAATCAAAGAATTATTATTATATTGAGGTAGCTTAGAGCAGTGGTTCCCAAACTTTTTTGGCCTACCACCCCCTTTACAGAAAAAATATTACTTAACCCCTTGGAAATTAATTTTGTTTAAATTTTAATAGCAATTAATAGGAAAGATAAATGCACCTGTGGGGCCCCCCCCCCCATTGCTGCAGCACCCACCAGGGGGCAGTGACGCCCACTTTGGGAATCACTGGCTTAGAGGGTGCAGTAGAGTGTAGGACCTGTAGAGAGCAATACTTGCACTAAAATACTGCCCAGTGATGTGCTAGCAGAGTGACCCTGAGCAAGTCATTTAACCTTTCCTAGCTTCAGTTTCCTCATCTATAAAAAGGAGTGATAATAATAGCACCTACTTCACACAGCTGTTGTGATGATCAAATGAAGAAGCATATATAACGTGCTTTATAAACTGTAAAGTACCATATAAGTTTTAGGTATTATTGTTGTTGTTGTTAACTAGGATTCAAAACCAACTCCAAATATAGTGCTTTTCCTTTATACTGTGCCGCCTCCTAGAACTGGGAGGTTCTTGAAAATTAGCTACTTGTTTCCCAGTTTTAGCTCCAAATCACCCTTTTTTCCTCTAGTAGAGTATAAACTCCTTGAGGGCAAAGACTCTTTAGTTTCTGCCTTTCTTATCCTCAGCACCTAGCATAGTGGGTGATAAATAAATGCCTAATTGGTCGAGGAGTGATTTGACACTAGTGAGAGCTTTGTCTTCCAGTACTTTCTCCCATGTCCCTCACAGGGCAGAGTGAATCATTTTATTCTAAAGTAATTCTCAACTTTCACTGTGAGGTCTTCCAACTTAAGAGTGCTTACCTAAGCACATAGATTTGGAACAGAAAGGGACTCATCAGATCATCCATTCTAACCCTCTCATTTTATGAATGAGGAAAGAGATGAAGTGACTCATCTTTCCACTGTATCATACCATTCCAACTAAAAAAAAAAAAACATTTCTTCTTGGTCTGCCCTTAGAGAAGGAAAACATAGCAGCTCACTTTCTTCTGAAGAATTCTTCTGTAGACATTAAGAGGCATTAGGCTTCATTTCTTCAGACTAAATCCTGATTCCTTTAACCTTCAGGGGGAACAGTGAAATTGAAGTTATGCTTCATGATGCCATATGAAATAATAATAATAATAGCTGTTTTATTAATAATAATGGCTAGCATTTATAAAGCACTTTAAGGATTGCAAAGTAGTTTACAAATATTATCTCATTTGATCCCCACAACAATCCCAGGAGATAGACACTATTATTTATCCCCATTTTAAAGATGAGGAATGTGAGGCAGACAGAAGTTAAATGACTTGCCCAAGGTCACACAGCTGGTAAGTACCTGAGGCTAGATTTAGATTCAGATTTTCCTGATGCCAGGTAACATGTTCTAATCACAGTGCTACATCTGGAAAAACTATGAGATGGGTTATTGAAAAGTTCCCAAGTATGTAGATGTTTAGTGCCATATAACTAATATATTCAGTTATCTTCCTGAATTTTTGCCATTTGAAAAAGATCTCATCCCCCATAAATTAAAGACATTAGAGAATGAGATTTGTTTCATAATGCTGAGACATTAAAAAATCCCACCTTCCAGCCCTCTTGGTGCCAAAAAGTAAGCAAGAAAATTATGTGTAACTTTCCATGTTGGGCATGGCAACAGATGAATTGAGAAAAAAAGAAATGGAACAAAAATCTATTGTCCTCTGAATTTCCTTACAGAAATGAAAGCAGTTTTCAGGTTATTGGAACCCCAAGAATAGACATAAGAATATTGTTATTGCTACAGGAAACAGATCTCCTATCTTGCCCAGGAATGCTTGTTTGTACACAATTAGTCAATCAGTTAATATTTATTAGGTACCACCTATGTGTGTCAGGCTATCTATCTATATATATATATAAAGCAAGCCACATATAGAATAAATAGGAAATAATAAAAAAGGGAGCACTGGAATTAAGAGAAATGGGAAAAGCTTTATGTAGAAAGTGGGATGTTAGTTAAGACTTAAAAGAAATCAGAGTTCAAAGGTCAAAGTGAAAGAGGGAAAGCATTCCAGGCATGGGAGAAAATGAGAGAAAATGTCAAGAGTTAAGAGATGGAATTCATGAAATAGCCAGCAGGCCAGTGTCACAGCATTAAATAGTTCCTATTGGGATGTAAAGGTATAAGACTGGCAAGATAGGAAGGAACTAGTTTATGAAAGGCTTTGAATGCCAGAGATTATATATTTGATCCTGGAGGCAATAAGAAGCCATTGGAGTTTATTGAGTAGGAGGGGTGACATGATCAGACCTGTACTTCAGGAAAATCACAGACTTGATGCTTTGCTCTTTCAGTGCATAGGGCTACCATCACAGCCCAGTGATGGAGTTTTGATCTCTTTATGGGCTCAGCGTGAAGTTACAGAACCACTTGCCACCAAAAATTTCCCACCAGTTGAATTGTGGGCAAGGGAATCCATCAAAATTGGATTCCGAAAACAAGATCCTGAGCAAAGAAACCTAAATCTAGTAATTCAGGGATTTCCACTGTCTGTGCCCCCACCAATTAAGTAGCTGAATCATGTGAAATGCAATAAGGTGGCACAGATCAACACAGAAGGCTTTTGTTCACTGGGTGCCAAGCAAAGAACAGACACTGTGTTGGCAGCTCTTAACATCCTCCATCCTGAAGCTGTTTTTTCTCCATAGATCTTTAAGAACAGCACAAGCAGACATTCATTTTTTGTTTTAGTTTTGTAATGAGTTTTTTGAGTATAAGGAGCCATGAGAACCAGTACTTCCCTTGATTCAGAGTTAAGTATCCGCCATCATGGGCACATTACTACAGTCAGGCAAAATTGTAAAGAAGGTAAAGTCTCTTCCTTTTCCTTTTTACTCTCCCTTTTAAGCTTTTGGTATCTCATCTCCCTAATTTGCTGTGGTTCTTCTAAACTATTCAGGGTCCTTTATAATGAAGAACTTTATCTTAATTTTTTTTTTATCTTTCAGTATCTTATTTTTTCCCAATGACATGTAAAGACAATTTTTAACATTAGTTTTCTAAAATTTTGAGTTCTAAATTCCTTCCTTTCACCTCTCCCTCCCCTTACCCTTCACTCCTCCCTGAGATGGTAAGCAGTTTTATGTTATACGTGTGATATCATGCAAAAATATTTCCATATTTTGGTCATCTTGTGCAAGAAGATGCATATTTTCTAAACCACAAAGAAAATAAATTAAAAAATAGTATGCTTAGATCTGCTTTCAGATTCCATTAGTTCTTTCTTTGCAAGTAGAAAGCATTTTTATTCTCCTTCAGAATTGTGTTGGACCATTGTTTTAGTATCCCTGTTTTCCCACATCCTCTCTAATATTTATCCTTTCCCCTTTTTGTCTGATTAGCCAATCTGATAGGTACGAGGTGGTAACTCAGAGTTGTTTTAATTTGCTTTTCTTTAATCAATGGTGATTTGGAGCATTTTTTCATGTAACTATAGCTATTTTAAATTTCTTCATCTGATAAGAGCCTGGTCATATCCTTTAACCATTTACCAAGTGGGGAAAGACTTGTATTCTTATAAAGTTGACTCAGTTCTTTATATATTTGAGAAAAGAGGCCCTTATCAGAGACATTTGCTATAAAAATTTTTTTCCAAGTATTTTTGTTTGCCTTCAAATCTTCATTGAATTGGTTTTGTTTATGTACATACATTTAAATTTAATGTATTCAAAATTAACCATCTTATAATAATCTCCCTTATTTTGTCATAAATTCTTACCTTACCCATAAATCTTCTAAGGTAAATTATTCCATGTTCCCCTAATTTGTTTATGATATTATCCTTTATTTCTAAATCATTCATCCATTTTGACTTTATCTTGATACATGGTGAGAGATTTTGGTCTATGCCTAATTTCTGCCATACTATTTTCCAGTTTTCCCAGCAGCTTTTTTCAAATAGTGAATTCTTTTCCCCAAAAGCTTGGATCTTTCGGTTTATCAAAACTAGATTATTATTATCATTTATTGCTGTGTGTTGAGTACCTATTGCATTGATCTACTACCAAAGAGTTTTGAAAATTATTGCCTTATAATACAGTTTGAAATCTGATATAACTAGGCCACCTTCTTTCATTTTTTCATTAGTTCCCGTGATATTCTTGGCTAAATTTTTATTCTTCCAGATGAATTTTGTTATTTTTTCTAGCTCTATGAAATAATTATTTGGTAGTTTGATATATATAGGGCTGAATAGGTAAATTAATTTAAGTAGAATTGTCATTTCTATTATATTGGCTTAGCCTACCCCTGAGCAATTAATGTTTTTCCAGGTGTTTAGGTCTAACTTTATATGTGAGAAAAGTGTTTCATAATTGTGTTTATATAGTTCCTAGGTTCATCTCGTCATGTAAGACCCCCAGGTATTTTGTATTGTCTCCCATTATTTTAAATGGGACTTATCTTTCTATTTCTTGCTGTTGGACTTCATTGGTGGTAATATAGAAATGTTGATGATTTATGTGGGTTTATTTTATATCCTGCAACTTTGCTAAAGTTGTTAATTTCTTAAATTGGTTTTTTGGTTGATTCTCTAGGATTCTTTAATTGATTCTCTAGGATTCATATCTTCTTGCAAAGATTTTCCTCATTGCTTATGCTAATTCCTTTAATATCTTTTTCTTTTCCTTTCCTTTCCTTTCCTTTCCTTTCCTTTCCTTTCCTTTCCTTTCCTTTCCTTTCCTTTCCTTTCCTTTCCTT
>NC_058133.1:213356807-213357409 GCF_016433145.1 Gracilinanus agilis
AATAAAAATGACAATTCTACCCAAATTAATTTACCTATTTAGCGCCATACCTATCAAGCTACCAAAAAACTTCTTTACTGAATTAGAAAAAACTATAACAAATTTCATTTGGAATAACAAAAGATCAAGAATATCAAGGGAAATAATGAAAAAAAATGTGAAGGAAGGGGGCCTAGCAGTACCAGATATTAAACTATCCTATAAAGCAGCAGTCATCAAAACAATATGGTACTGGCTAAGAGATAGAGAGGAGGATCAGTGGAATAGACTTGGGATAAATGACATCAGCAAGACAGTGTATGATAAACCCAAAGAGCCCAACTTTTGGGACATGAATCCACTATTTGACAAAAACTTCTGGGAAATTTGGAAAACAATATGGGAGAGATTAGGTCTAGATCAACATCTCACACCCTACACCAAGATAAATTCAAAATGGGTTAATGACTTGAATATAAAGAGGGAAACTATAAACAAGTTAAGTGAACACAGAATAGTATACTTGTCAGATCTGTGGGAAAGGAAAGACTTTAAAACCAAGCAAGAGTTAGAGAAAATTACAAAATGTAAATTAAATGGTTTTGATTATATTAAACTAAAAA
>NC_058133.1:213357507-213413053 GCF_016433145.1 Gracilinanus agilis
ACACCTAGCAGATTGGCTAAAATGAAAGAAGGGGAGAGTAAGGAATGCTGGAGGGGATGTGGCAAAATTGGGACATTAATGCATTGCTGGTGGAGCTGTGAACTGATCCAGCCATTCTGGCTGGCAATTTGGAACCATGCTCAAAGGGCTATAAAAGACTGCCTGTCCTTTGATCCAACCATACCATTGCTGGGTTTGTACCCCAAAGAGATCATAGATAAACAGACTTGTACAAAAATATTTATAGCTGCGCTTTTTGTGGTGGCAACAAATTGGAAAAGGAGGGGATGCCCTTCACTTGGGGAAAGGCTGAATAAACTGTGGTATATGCGGGTGATGGAATACTATTGTGCTAAAAGGAATAATAAACTGGAGAAGTTCCAGGCGAACTGGAGAGACCTCTGGGAACTGATGCAGAGTGAAAGGAGCAGAGCCAGAAGAACTCTATACACAGAGACTGATATACTGTGGTAAAATTGAATGTAATGGACCTCTGTACCAGCAGCAATGCAATGACCCAGGACAGCTCTGAGGGATTTATGGTAAAGATGCTACCCACATTCAGAGGAAGGACTGCAGGAGAGGAAGCATATAAGAAAAACAACTGCTTGAACGCATGGGTCGGGGTGGACATGATTAAGGGTGTGGACTCGAAACTACCACACCAATGCAACTACCAACAATTTGGAAATTGGTCTTGATCAAGGACACATGACAAAACTAGTGGAAATGCGCATCGGCCATGGGTGGGGGGAGTGCGGGGGGGGGGGTGAAGGGGAAAGGAGGAGCATGAATCATGTAACCATGTTAAAAATGTATATTAATAAATGTAAAAAAAAATAATAAAAAAAATAAAACATAAGGTCCAAGAAAGCCCCCCCCCCAAAGAAGAATGTATGCTAAATATTGATTTCGAGGCAGAAGGGTAAGGGGCTAGGCAAGGGAGCTAGGGAACGTGGCCAAGGTTCTAGCCTTCTGCAGGCAGCTCAGAACTTCCCAGGACCTCGCTCCAGTCTTGAAGGGTCAGTGTCAGAGAGAAGGAGGCAGAGGAAACAACTGCCTCCTTCATCCCGTTGCCTTTGTGCCTATGTTCTCTTCACCTTGAGACACCTGCCCAGTCAGCCCCTGTGTGGGTGGGATGGTTCTCATTTGCATGCTGATGCTGATCCTGGCGCCTGTTTATCTTGGAAGGTGGGCTCAGCTGCGGGCCCTGGACAAGCCCTTCTATTGACCATGGGACTCAGCCTCCTGCTCCCAGCGGCTTACACATTGGAACTCACATCTGCCGCCACCCCCCAACCCCCCATCCTCACTGCCAGGGCAATGGCTCTCACTTTGAGGGAAAAGGAGGAGGGAGGGAAGGGCCAACTAGACCTCCAGCCACATAACCAGGGAGGGTGGGAAGGAAAAAAGGACCCGTTCTGTCCCCTTTGCCTTGGTCCCAAGCAGGTCAGAAAGAAATGTGATGCAGAGTGAAAGGAGTAGAGCCAGAACAACATTGCACACAGAGACCAATACACTGTGGTAAAACCGAATGTAATGGACTTCTGTACTAGCAGCAATGCAATGACCCAGGACAATTCTGAGGGATTTATGGTAAAGAACGCTGCCCACATTCAGAGGAAGAACTACAGGAGTGGAAACACAGAAGAAAAGCAACTGCTTGAACACATGGGTTGATGTAGACATGATTGGGGATGTAGACTTGAAATGACCACACCAATGCAACTATCAATAATATGTAAATAAGTCCTGATTGATCACACATGTTAAAACCAGTGGAAATGCGTGTTGGATATGGGGGGATGGGGAAAGTAAAAACAAGAATCATGTAACCATGGAAAATTTTTCTAAAAAATAAAATATTAAAATTAAAAAATGAAAAGAAAAATGAAAAGAAAGAAACGTGATGGAGGGCTCGGCCGGGCTATTGAGCTGTCCTGGCATTCAGCCTTGCAGCTTTCAGCTCTGAGATCCCGCCCAGAAGAGCAGCCTGCTAGCGGCCAAGAAAGAAGCCTTTTAGCAAGCTCTTCAGTCTGTGCCCAGCAGCCGCTCTGGAGTTTCGCTCTGGAGCTCCTTTCATTGTGTCCACATGATGAGTTCGATTTTGATTTCCCAGATGTGCTCCGCTTGGCCAGAGTGAGGGTCAGGAATGGCTTTGGGGGTTCTTGGCTGCCACCACTAATAGCTGGAGATCCCAAGAGCCCATTGTAGATGTGCACCTGTATGGTGAGAGCCTGCTTTGTGTGAGGGGATAGGGGCTGAGGCTAGAAACCAGCTCAAATTCCCAGCCTGGCCTGCTCACTGACCCCCAGGGGATCCCCACCAAGTCTGGTGCCCATGGATCCTCAGAGTATTAAATGGGAGAATCATCCCCGCTCCTTCTGACGCAGAGTAATCAATCAGTCAGCAAGCATTTATTAAATGTACATTACGTGCTAGGCACTGGTCATACAAAGGCAAAAGCAAAAAAATTCCCTATCTTCTGGGAGCTTACAATCTAGCCAGGGTAAGCAATACCCACATGTATATAAATGAATGAAAGAATGAATGAATGCACTTATTTATTCCAAGCACTCTTCAAGGAACTGGGGGATATAAATATATAATATTAAATATATATATAAATATATAACATTAAACATTGAATATATACTATTGAATTATGAAACATATAATATTAAATGTATTAAATATATAATCTCAAATATAACTATAATATTAAATAGAAAATAAATATATAATATTAAAGATATAAATATAAATCTACATTAAATATATTTTTAAAAGAGATGATTGACCCTGACCTCAAGGAGCTTATATTTTGATAGGATATACATGTAAATATACATACATGTATGTATGTATGTGGGTGTATATTATATGTGATGTGGTATATATATTAAATACAAGGTAATTTTGAAGGGAAAGCACTAATGTTTGGAGGCATCAAAAAAGGTATCAGGACAGCTGGGTGGCTCAGTGGATTGAGAGCCAGGCCTAAAGACAGGAGGTCTTTGGTTCAAATTTGACCTCAGACACTTACCAGCTGTGTGACCCTGGGCAAGTCACTTAACCCCCATTGACTAGCCCTTACCACTGCCTTGGAACAAATACAGAGTATCGATTCTAAGACAGAGGATAAGTATTTTTTTTTTTAAAAAAAAGGTATTGTATAGAAGGTAGTATTTAAGTTGAGCCTTGAAGAAAACAAAGGATTCTCAATCAGGTGAGGAGACAGTAAATTCCAGGCATGAGGGGCTCCAAGATAAAGATCCAGAAATGAGAGATGGAAAATATAAGGAACAAGAAGAAAGCCAATTTGGTTGAATTAAAGTGTACATCAGCCTTGGTAGTGGGAAGAGTGCTGGACTTAAGAGGAAGGTAGACCCAGTGGTCTATGAACTGACCAGTCCAGGGTCCCATGGTTAGCACCTAACCCCTCCTACCCTGTAAAGTGAGAGGAGTGGATTCAGCAGCATCCCTTTATTTAGCAGCTCTAAAACTCCATGATCCTTGAGCCGGTTTTTAAAGCTGTGCTAGGAGTTTGGCAGAGAAGAGGAGGGGAAATATAGAATGACAGTTTGAATGAATGATAGGATCTAATGAGGATTATTTGAAGGATAAGGGAGACTTGGAAGCGTTTGTAGGCAGCAGGGGAAGAACCAGTAGACAGGGAGAGAGGAAAGATGAGAGAGAAAGGAGATGATGGTAAGGTCTCCAGGGTCTCAGATCACAGCTCCTCCTTTTATGATTTAGGAAATGCACTTGGAAGCTTGGAAGTTTGCTGTGTTAAAAAAATATCCATCATTCTTCACTAACATGGTGGTAAACTTCTCCAAACTCTGCTAAGCTGGACCTCAGGCAACAGGCATACATATAGTCTCTGCCTGGGCCCATACTGCCCAGAGATTGATGCTCAGGGAAGAAATATAAATGTCCTGGCAAATGTTTCATGGGTTGAAATTGTATTAAACTGGTGGTGGTATAGGGCTGGAAGACCTAGAATCTCCAAATAATTTTATTTGATTTGATTTTTAAAATATTTTTCCATGTTTCCATGATTCATTTTCTAAAGAATTTTAAATGGGTATCACATCATGGGGAAAGAAATAAGCATTTATGAAATGTCTGGCACTTTTCAAACATTATCTCCTTTTTTTTATTTAAATATATTTTTTTAAGAAAAATTTTCCATGTTTTTACTTCCCCCCCATAGCCCATGCACATTTCCACTGGTCTTAACATGTGTCATCAATCAAGACTTATTTACATATTATTGAAAGTTACATTGGTGTGGTAATTTCGAGTCTACATCCCCATCATGTACACATCAACCCATGTGTTCAAGCAGTTGTTTTTCTTCTGTGTTTCCACTTCTGTAGTTCTTCCTCTGAATGTGGGTAGCATTCTTTTCCATAAATCCCTCAGAATTGTCCTGGGTCATTGCATTGCTGCTAGTACAGAAGTCCATTACATTTGATTTTACCACAGTGTATCAGTCTTTGTGTATAATGTTCTTCTGGCTCTGCTCCTTTTGCTCTGCATCAATTCCTGGAGGTCTTTCCAGTTCACATGGAATTCCTCCAGTTTATTATTCCTTTGAGCACAATAGTATTCCGTCACCACCAGATACCACAATTTGTTCAGCCATTCCCCAGTTGAAGGGCATACCCTCATTTTCCAGTTTTTTGCCACCACAAAAAGCACAGCTATAAATATGTTTGTACAAGTCTATTTATCTATGATCTCTTTGGGGTACAAACCCAGCAATGCTATGGCTGGATTGAAGGGCAGGCAGTCTTTTAGAGCTCTTTGGGCATAGTTCCAAATTGAACGGTTGGATCAGTTCACAACTCCACTAGCAATGCATTAATGTCCCAATTTTGCCACATCCCCTCCAATATTTATTACTCTCACCTGCTATCATTTTAGCCAATCTGCTAGGTGTGAGGTGGTACCTCAGAGTTGTTTTGATTTGCATTTCTCTAATTATTAGAGATTTTGTTGTTTCCCTTCTGATTTTGGTTGCATTGGTTTTGTTTGTACAAAACCTTTTAAATTTAATATAATCAAAATTATTTATTTTACATTTTGTAATTTTTTCTAACTCTTGCTTGCTTAAAATTTTTTCCCTTTCCCATATATCTGACAAGTATCCTATTCTGTGTTCACTTAATTTACTTATAGTTTCCTTCTTTATATTCAAGTCATTCACCCATTCTGAATTTATCTTGGTGTAGGGTGTGAGATGTTGATCTAAACCTAATCACTTCCATATTGTTTTCCAATTTTCCCAGCAGTTTTTGTCCCAAAAAGTTGGATTTTTGTCCCCAAAATTGGGATCTTTGCATTTATCATACACTGTCTTGCTGACGTCACTTACTCCAAGTCTATTCCACTGATCCTCCCTTCTTCTCTTAGCCAATACCATATTGTTTTGATGACCTCTGCTTTATAGTATAGTTTAATATCTGGTACTGCTAGGCCCCCTTCCTTCACATTTTTTTTTTCATTATTTCCCTTGATATTCTTGATCTTTTGTTCTTCCAAATGAACTTCAAACATCATCTCCTTTGATCCTCACAGCAACTCTTTGAGGTAGGGGCTATTATTATGCCCATTTTACAGTTAAGGAAACTGAGGTAGACAGTGCTTAAGTGATTTGCCCAGGGTCACACAGCTAATAACAAGGGAACAATAATAGCCCCTACCTCCGAGGGTTGTTTCCAGGATCAAAGGAGATGATATTTGAAAAGTGCCAGACCCTTCATAAATGCCTAACGCACATAGTAAGGGCTTTATAAATGTTAGTTACTATTATAGCTGTTATCATTGCAAAAAAAAAAAAGAGGGAGAACACAGAAGTAATGGCTTTGGCATCAGAAGGTCTGGGTTCAACACCCAGGTTTGCTTCTATCGTGTGTGTGTGTGTGTGTGTGTGTGTGTGTGTGTGTGTGTGTGACCTTGAGCCAATCTTTTTGCCTATGTGGTCCATCATTTCCTCATCTGTAAAATGGAAAGTTGAAAGAGACCAAGGATCCCTAACATTGCTGTGTCCTAGACCCCTCTGGCAGACAGGGGAAGCCTATGGACCCCTTCTTCTCATAATGTTTTTAAATACATAGGATTGCCAAGAAAGCCAATTCTGTTGATTTATAGGTACCTGAATTTAAAAAAAAATGTCACAGATTCCTTGATTAAGAACCTCTGCACTAGAAATGTCTAAGGTCTTTGGTGACTCTGAATCTTATGTTTCTGTGGATGCAGCAAATGTGGATTTGGCTACAGGGTAGGTCCTTAGGCTCCAACTCAGTGTTACTGACTTAAGGGGTCTTAAGTAGTGGTGTAGAGGGTTCTCTGGGATACATTCCTGCCAGAGGCTCCAAAATGCCTAGAAACAGCCTTGTACCTACTGTGGTTGGCCATTTTCCCTGGCAAGTGTCCTTCCCGCAATGCCAGCCCTTGGCAAGATTTGACTTTGGCACCCACCCATATTAGTCATCAATTGGCTATTTCCCTTCACATCCCTTCCCCCAACCTTGAGATATCCTTTCTAAGTTACCCAGTGCCCCATCCTCTCGGCTTTTAACCTCCTACCCAGAAATGCCTCATTCCCCAAATCTCTTCTTCATGAAAAATCCCTATGCCCTCCAAACTCCAATCTGTGCTAGCCGCCTGGCCAGTCCATGGATGGCCACAACAATATTTGTGCCTGATAACGTTTCCTCACAGACATTTAGAGCTGAAAAGGACTTGCTGAATAAATGTTTGAGGATCTGAAAACTGAATTAAAGATCATTGAATCCAGTATCTCACAGACAAAGAAGCCAAGAGTGAGAGTGCAGAGGCTTGCCTAAAGGGAATCAAGTGGCATTCTTTGAGCCCCTGCTGTGTGCCTGGTACCTTGTTCAATGCTGGAAAGTCACAGACATATCAAGCCTTTGTTTGGGAAATCTGAAATTCCCAAGGACCATCAATCAATTCAGAGCCAGGAGGCACCCAAGAGACAGCAAAATCCAAACGCCTTATTTTGTATCACTGACGATGTTTATTGTTCATTCATTCACGCCTGACTCTCGTGATCTTGTGGCCCATACCTATCCGTGGGTTTTCTTGGCAGGGATTCTAGAGTGGTTTGCCATTTCCTTCTCTGGCAGATCCAGTGGATTTTGTTAGTTAATCCAAGCTTAAGTGACTGACCCAGGGTCACCTAGCTGAAAGTGTCTGAGGCTGGATTTGAACTCTGGTCTTCCTGACTTCAGGCCCAGCACTCTTTTTATTGGGCTGCTTCTTAGAGGTTAAGTGATTTGCACAAAGGCCACACAGCTAGGACATATTTGAGGCTGAATGTGAAATCTGCTTTCTTTCTGATTCCAGGCCCTGTGCTCGGACTCACTGACATACTGACCCACAGCAGCCCCTTATTTTATAGATGAGGAGCCTGAATCCCAGAGAAATAAAGTAGTTCGCCCAACATCACCCATATTTATATCCACCAAGCAATCTTTTCCTCGTGTTTGGGCCAACTTCCAAGTCATCCATCCCTACATTCAGAATGTCCTTAAAGTCTTCGTACAGTATTAGACCTTGGGGGCACCTTGCATAAGGCCAGCCTTCCTCTTAGAGTGAGGAAGCAAGGAATGACACCTCGCCCCAGAGAGCGGCAGCAAGCTGGGAGTCTGCAAGCAGCGGGATCCAGGGTCCTGAGCACATCCCAGAGGGGCCGGCCGGCCTCCTGGGGATGCACCTGCTCTCCTCTTGAGAGGGTGTCTGGCCTGAAGGGAGTGCACGCAGGGTTTATCTTTTCTTCCCATCGCAACTGGCCTGAGGCATGACAAGAGCGATGAGAGGGAGAGGACAGAGAAAATCCTTTGCGTGCTAAGCCAGCTCCATTGAACAGGTAGGGCGGGTGTCAGGCCCCTGTGGGGAGCACCAGGCCTCTTCCCACCTGCAAGCTGATCAAACACCTCAACAGACAGCCCCAGTGGGAAGCCAGTGATGTCATCGCCAGGCCCAACAATCGGGCCTTTCATGGTGAGGCGATAACAATCAAAACAGTATGTAAGGGCCTGCCACGCAAGAATACACATGCACATTGTACGCTGCGAGGAGGAATTGAAAGCCCAGTGAAAAGGGACTTGTTAGTAATATGTAGCTCTGTTTTCAGAATCGGCTTGCAGAGATCCTTCAGGACAAGGCTTTGGACTTAGAGGAAGCTTTCTGGGCTTGACCTTGAAAAAGCCCAAATGCTCTTCTCCCTCATTCTCTGTCTCTCTGTCTCTGTCTCTCTGTCTCTCTCTCTCTCTCTGTCTCTCTCTCTCTCTCTCTCTCTCTCTCTCTCTCTCTCTCTCTCTCTCTCTCTCTGTGTCTCTGTCTGTCTGTCTGTCTCTCTCTCTCTCCCCCTTTCGCTCTGTCTCTGTGTCTGTCTGTCTGTGTGTGTGTCTCTCTCTTTTTCTTTGTGTTAGTATATGCATATGTGTGTCTGTTTCTCTTAAATTGATGCATTGGAGGCCAAGAGATCTAGGCACCATCTCTTTGACTGGAAAGGGGATACTAGTAATAAGATAAATGAAATCTGAAGTCATTTTTAACAATTTCCCCTGAAACTGTGACATTCTGGGTTATCACAAAGCCATAGAAGCAACCACAATTAAATGGTTTCTTCTTCTAATTGGGTTGATGGATGACTTTTTTCCAAGACTTTTTCCCCGGTCTCCTTCCAGGTTTTCTCTGTCTGGCAGGGTCTGACAGCACTTCTACTTATAAACCTTAGGGCGCCATGCAAAGCCTGCCCTTTGGGAGCCCTGTCTCTCTTCCAGGTTCAGTTTAAGCGCCTTGTTCTGTGTTTTGATTTCATCTTTGTTCCCCCAGGGCCCGGCCCTCTGCCTAGCACTTAATACACACTTGTTGAACTGAGTTAGGCTAGAGCTGCCCTGAACACATGTGGAAACAAGGGCTAAAGCTCTTTGCGGTAGAGTACAGACATTGATATTTTCTCTTCAAGGTGGTTGGACTCTTTGATGGCTTTTGGGAGGTCTCTTCCCATCTAAATATTCCTCTGGTCCTGCCCAGCAGCTCAGTAATGAGAAAATAGTTGGTTTAAGCTGCTGGTTGTCCCTGGAGGAGGGACAGACTCTCTTTAGACCCTTCACAAATGCTGAAGCCTCCCAAAAGCATTTCTCATGCCCAAGCTCCAAGGTTCTCTTATAAGGGAAGGGTTTCAAGTAGGAAATCTGAGAAATGAATTCTTTGAGAACCTCTCTGGAATGCACTGCTTAGTCAGCACTTGCCCCTGCCTCCTGAAGATGTGAAAGATGGTCATGGAAACAAAACCCCCTGCTTGGCCTAGGAAAGAGCTCCCATGGGATTTAACCTTTTTGGTTTTCTGAAAACAACAGTCCACACATCTGGCTGTGAATCAGTGGCATTGGGTCTTGGATGTCTCTGCCATCCACAGGGAGGAACTGCCCAAAAGGGCATTGAAGTATTTTCCCCAGTGGCCTTTGAGGTGGTCATTTTTTGTTTGAAAAAGGAAGAGCAGGTCCCACTGGACACCATGCTCTGCTCTGTTCTAGATTGTCACTTATTCCTAAAAAGTCTTCCCGGATAGATACTGCCCTATGGCCATCAGACGAATGTGCATCATTTGTCAAATAAAGGCTGTCCTGCCAGCGGCCATCCTGTGCCTGATATGGAAAATAAAATAGTGAGAAAAAAAAACAGAACAGGCCCCATTTTTCCCAGTATCTAAGGCTTTCTCTGGTAGATGAGAAGCTGAGGACACTAATTTGATGCATGACCATGAAACAGTCTCTTTTGTGGACTTTAGCTTCTGAGGGCAGGAGACACACAGGCTGCTTTTAGACCCACCATAGATGCAATAGCCATGAAGAAAAAATCCCTTACTAAAAAATAAAAGTAGGAGTAATACTGGAGAGCAGGCAGTTCAAATACTGACATTCCTGCTTATTGCTTAGTTAAATCTGACCAAATTATTCTCATTCTCTCTCTCTCTCTCTCTCTTTCTCTCTCTCTCTCTCTCTCTCTCTCTCTCTCTCTCTCTCTCTCTCTCTCTCTTCCCCCACCTCCCTCTCTCTCTCTCTCTTTCTATCTATGGCTCCTATTTCCTTATCTATAAAATAAGAAATATGGACTAGATCAAGGATTCTTAAGTTTTCTGTGTGTGCCCTTTGGCATCCTGGTGAAGCCTATAGCCCTCTTCTCAGAATGCTGTTTTTAAATGTAGATGTAACACTGTGTGGTCAGGGATACCACGGGCTCTGAGGTAAGCAGACTGAGTGTACTCAAAGCAGAATTTACATATAAAATAAAATAAATAAGATTACAAAGGAAACCAATTTCACTAAAATATAGTTATTGAGATTTAAAAAAAACACACAATTCACAGACTTTTCCCCCTTCTCATCCCAATGACCCACCAAGGTTAAGAAGCCAGGGACTAGATGATCTTGGGTCCTTTCCAATTCTGAATCCTAGTGAGGAGCCAGTAGTCCTAGAAATGAGACAGGCTCAGCTGCTTGAAGACCTTTAAGAGTAAAAAGAGAAAGTTAGGCCCATGAATACAGTTTTTTCTCCTATGCAAGGCCCTGTATGTTTGGGTAAATGGTATCTCTGAGAAGGGACAAACAAAAACTTTTCCTACCAGAAAAAATGCCAACCCAGTCAAGTCCAAAGTGGGTGTCAGGACAGAACAAACCCTGAGGGAAAAGCCTGAGCTCTCTGTCAGCCACTAAACTGCTCCAGTCACAGGATCACAGATTTACAGCTAGAAAGGGATCTTAGAGGCCATTGAGACCTACCCCATCCCTTTCTTTATGGATGAGAAAACTAAGACTGAACCAAGGCAAGTAACTTCTCCAAAGTTACCCAGTTTCTAAGTGGCAGAACTGAGATTAGAACCCAGGTCTTCCAGACTGCAGATTCAGCCCACTCTCCCTGACACCACAGCTGCTGTCAGTGTTGGGAAGCAGAGCCCTAGAGGCCAGACCCCACAGTTCAGACCCACTCACCCTGAGTCTGCCAGTTCCATACCTGGAACCAATTTGGACAGCCAGTCCCCATGAATGGGAACCATTTTTCCTATTCATCTCTCCTTGGCACATCACAGCCTACTAACTCTGGCTTCTCTGTCTGTTGGAACTTCGTTGCCAATAGAGGCTCTCAGAGTCAATATTTGTGAGTAAACCTATGGCCTTCCCTCTGCTTTCACTCCCTCCTCTCCCCCCTGATTTCCAGTTGCTACTGCTGCCTGGTACTAAACAGCCTGAATTGTTCCTTTGTGTCCTACTCCTAGACAGGGAGCAAATTGTCTATTGCTGTCTCTTTAAGGAAAGAAATCTTCATGTCCCCCCTCCACCTCCTTTGCACCTTTGCCTCCCAGCTCCCAGAGTTCTTGAACAGGGCTAGGCAGGAAATAAACTGCCCAAGGGGACTGGTGGTCATAGGGGCTCTTAGAGGGAAAGCAGGGACTGGTGGAGCTCTTTTAGAAAGGAACCAAGATAGAAGGCTTCAAATTAGAAGCTCCCACAGAGGGACCCCTAGGTTAGTTAGCCAATCTGAAGTGTAAATTGGGTCTTTAAAAACTATCAGTTTTATTTCCATGACCCGTGTGTGGTTTAGCCATTTGTTCATCCCACACAGGTTTCTTTCTTCTGCCACCTAGAATGCCATACTTCCCACCACCACCCTCCCTCCTTCCTCCTACCACATCCCCAGGAAATCAGTGTTATGTGATATTGCTAGGAAATATAAATTAATTTTTAATATTTGCCTAAATAATTAGAAAGGTTAGTCCAATGGTATTGCTTTCCAATAAAACAAAAATGGAAAAGGCATATAGAAAAAATAAAGAGGATGTTTTAGGATATATGATTTGGGAAACTGTCTGTCCATGTACCCTCCCCCCCAACCCTGGGTTGATCTAGCACAGCCTTTTATTTTTTTTGTAGGGGGGGGGAGTTCTGTAATATATTCTTTCAGTTATTTCTGAGGGAATGAAAGGAAGGTGTATTCCCTCTGGGCCAAGTCTGGTGGCTCCACAGAGACAACTTGTTCCCAAACACCTAGCTTACCTCCCCTAGGATGCCCTTGCCCCCTGAAGCGTTTTACTTGCTTAGAAGCTGCCAGAACAGCTAAAACCTTGCTGCCTCCTGCCCTCTTGCTTCCACCATTCTCTCTCCCCTTCCCCCATTTCTCCCCTCTGTCTCTCTCCTTCTCCACCCCACCCCCCCAGCTCTTTCTGTCCTGCTGGCCCCTTCCTGGCATTTCTCACAGGATCTCCTTGTTATTGCAAGCCAGGCCAGGGGGTGAAGGGTCACGGTGGGGCTTGGCTTGTCACTGGGGCCAATCCTGGGGGGGGGGTAGCGGGGAGGAGGGGGAGCTGGTGGTTTTTCTTAAAGAACCCCTTCATTCAGGCTTGCCTCTGCCTCCCATTAATTTGTAGTGCCCCAGACTAGTAATAGTGTCTTTGTGCTACTGCTTGGGAAGGAAAAAACAACACAGAGACAGCAGCTTCACTGTGTTCTAAAAGGGATGTTTTTTTCCCTTGCTTTTCAATACTGTTTTGGATTTTCATCTCTGTCCCTGATGGGGAAACTCCCCCACCTCCCTCCCTCCCACTGCCTCCCTTGGTGAAATAACCAAGGAGGAGATAGCTCTTCAGTCCTGCTGCTCCAGATCCTGGCAGGTAGCACACACAGCTGAATCAGGAGCTGCCAGCAAAGGAAACAGCTGGGACATGGCCCAGGGTGGGTTCTGCTCACGCTCTCACCTCTGCCCCTGTCCCAGTGCCACCTGCTTATCCCTTTCCTTGGCATTTTCCAGCCACACTTCCTGCCAGTTGTCTCCCCAAACTAGACCCTGCTCAAGGCTCCTCACCCTAGCTGATTCCAACTGCTCCCTGACTCTTCCTTCCCTGTAACAACACTCAAGAATGTTTTCCCATATCTGTAATTGTAATAATAGCATATAGCTATTAATAAGTAGCTATATTTATATATTTGAGGTTTGTAAAGCTCATTCCACATGTGTAATTCATTTGATCCTCATAACAGCTCTCTGACAGAGATATTATTTATTGGCCCATTTTACAGATGAGGAAACTGAGGCAGGCAAGGCCAAGTGACTAGCCCAGGGTTACATAGCTAGTAAGCGTCTGAGGCCGGAATTAAACACAGGTCTTCCTAACTATATACCTGGCTCTCTAGTCCCTGTTTCTACCCAGCTACCTTAATGCCAGACAGGTACATTTTCCTTCTCTCTTCTGAAATATATAGTGAATTTGGGAAGAAGGAAAGACAGAGGGAAAAAGATGATGGTATGGCTGCTTATACCCTCATTAATGACTCTGAATCCTTCTTCCAGCAAATTTGATGAAATTGACAGAACTTTGGAGCATGGAAAAGGCATGGTATCTGCCATCGAGTTGCTTGCCATCTAGTTAAACATATAATAGATCTGTATTTAGTGGGACAATGAAACATTCATTGGGCATAGTTAAGTGCTAGGACCTTGTATGAGAGCTTGTGAGTAAAGGTGGGATGGAAAAGAGGAGACATGATAATTTAGAAAAAAAAAGTGTGGGGGCAGAGAAAGGAATAGGAAAAATTTAGAGACTCCTTGGGGAGATAGGATCCACCTACAGATAAAAAAAACTCAAGTGTATTATACATAGCAGCAATGGACCAGGGAGATGGAGTATAGCTTCAGACCCAACACAAGAAGGCAGGGCCCTCCGGAAAGAGACCTCACCTGGCACAGCAGCACTCAAAGGGAGTGCCACCTAGTTGGGCTTGAAAACACACTGGCCTAGCTCAGGGCAGGGCAGAGTTATGTATAGAGTCTTGCCAGAGATAACACAGCCAGGGACAGAAGAATGGGGTTTCTATGCTGCTAGTTGGGCTGGTGAAGTCCTGGGCAGGCTGGAGAAAAAGAGTTCATAGAGCCTGCCTTGTAGATGCTTGTAGTCAGTTTTACAGCCTCAGAACTAGAGGTCCCACCTCATATTGGCTGTGTGACCTGGAGCGACCTGGGGCAACATCTCAGAGTAAAGAATATTACCTGTTTTCTTTGACATGGTGGAAGGAGAATGTGAGGAGGTCCCAGCCAAGAGGTTCTCTGTAATGATGAGGTTTTCAGACATTGATTCCTTCTCTTTCATCTTCATTCTCATCTTTTTAATCCCTACCTTTCTCCTGGTTCCTTCCATGGAAGATAGGAAGGAAGGAAAGAAGGAAAGAGAGGTGGGGGAGAAAGGAAGGAAGGAATATCCCTTGACTTTGCCTCCCCTTTAAGCTATTATCCTACATCATTTTTTAAATGAATTCCTTTTTGCTGTGTTTATTTCCTAAACTCTGTTCCTAGTCACACAAAATTTGGCTACCCTCCTTACCATTTTTACTAAAACTTCTCTCTCCATAGTATCTCCAGTTACCTCTTAATTGCCAAATCCAATAGTCTCTTATTTTGTATTTTCCCTGTTGGAAGTTTCTCTGGCACTGTTTAACTACACCCTCCTTCTTGATAATCTCACTTCTTTTGGTTCTCCTCCCACATATCTGATCACTCTTTCTCCATCTCCACCTCCTGCTTCATAAGTGTGGGTGTCCTCTAAGAATATTTCCTTAACTTTTTTGTCTCTATATATTCTTGGA
The DNA here is from genome assembly GCF_016433145.1 of Gracilinanus agilis. Taxonomy (NCBI): domain Eukaryota; kingdom Metazoa; phylum Chordata; class Mammalia; order Didelphimorphia; family Didelphidae; genus Gracilinanus; species Gracilinanus agilis. The sequence goes on from NC_058133.1 coordinate 213,372,183, forward strand.
ATATCCGATCCACTCTCTTATCATATCTATACTATTGATTCTCAAATCTCTAGGTGCAGCCTCACATTCTCTCCCCATACCTGCTGACTGTCTTCACCCAGATTTCTTTTTGGAATTCCAAATTAAACATTTCCAAAACTGATCTCACTTGCATTTTTCCTCCTAAAACCTGCTCCTACCCCATCTCAACTTTCTTATTTTTATTGTTGACGAAGATTTATAGAGATGTGTTGTTGATACCGTCTTTTGTCTAGTTCAAAACTTCAGCATCCTATTTTACTCTGCCTTCTCTCTCACCCCACTCCCACATCCAGTAGGTGGCCAAACCTTGTCCTTGCTACCTCCACAGTATATGAACTCATTCCCCAGTGTCAAGGTATTCCCACCCCTAATGACTCTGCCCAACCTAGTGAAACTGAACAATGCCCCCCCACTGGAACCTCACTTATTTACAGTCTCCTCTCCTCTATTTGAATGTAAACTCTTTGAAGGCAGAGTCTAGTTTTGCTTTTCCTTTTATTTTCAAGGCTTGATAAATAGTAAATAAAATAAATGTTTGTTGATTTATTGGTTACTATAGCTTATGAGTAGAATAAAATTTATATGAAACAAAATTACTAATACATTTTCTTTTATCTGAAATAGCACAACATACACATTTTTATGGCACATCTAGCAAAATCTATAGCACTCTCATATGCAATGAATGGCATCTAAGAAGATATCTGTTCCAATCCACAGCTGAGTAGGAATCCCTTTTACCACATGCCTGACAGTCATTCCATCTCTAAATAAGCACCTCCAACTATGGAAAACCCCTTTCCCCCCCAAAAAAGCAGCCCTTTCCACATTTAAGCAGCTTTTGTCTTTTTTAAGCCCTTACTTTCTACCTTAGAATGGAAACTAAGTATGGGTTCCAAGGCAGAAGAGCATAAGGGCTAGGCAGCTGGGGTTAAGTGACTTGCCCAGGGACACATAACTAGGAAGTATCTGAGACCACTGGACCTCCTGTCTCCAGCCCTGGCTCTCTATCTACTGAGTCACCCAGTGGTCCCTTAAGCAGCTTTTTTCTAACACAAATTCTTGTCCCTGTAATGTCATTCATTGTTGTTAGGACTGCCCTCTGAAGCCAAATAAAGTAAGTCTGATCCTTCTTTTACATGATAGAACTTTGAATGCTATCATGTCGTCACAAAGTTGGGATGCAGATAGTCTTGATGGGTTGTAAAAAGATGGCAACCTTTTTAGGTGGAGCTCTTGGTTTATCCAAACATTCTAATAAGTGATCTAGTCTTACAAATCAAGCTAGCTAACTCTTTGGTGCCAGGCACATATCCCAAGGAGATCCAGGCCAAAAAAGAAAGGCTAATATATTTATAGCCTCCTACTTACTGCTCTAGAACTGGAAACAAAGTAGATGACCATCCATTGAGGAATGACTAGACAAATTGTGCTATATGAAATAGTAGATCATGTCTTTGCTGTAGGAAATGATTAATATAACGATTGATAGGAAATGAATATGAACTGAAATGGTGACTAATATGAGCTTAAGGCAAAGGGAAGTAAGCAAAATGCAAGTAGGAAAAAACTCCAAAAAGGAAAACAACTGCTATGATACTTGTCACATGGGGTTTTGTTTTTTGATTAGGGGCAAGAGAGAGGGACAATAGATATTTGTTAACTGTGAAAATATAAGGAAAACGATGAATGTTGTGGTGGGTGGAGGAACTCTTCTTTGAGCTAAAAACATACAGAGGAAAGCACATTGATTGAGAGCGAGAAGACCCAGGTTTGAGGCCTGCTTCTGCCAGTTATGACCTGTGTGCCCTTGAGCAAGTTATTTATATAAAACCAAGATTTGGACAAGATAATCACAAAGGGTCCTATAGTTCCTTCAAGCAGTCCTTCAACAACATCATTTCAGTTCTTTTTCCATTCCCTGAGGATACTTCAGTTTATCTATAGCCCTTCTAAGACATGACAGTCAGAATTGAATATAATATACTTAGAGTAGTGCCTGGCATATAGTAGGCACCTCATAAATGTTTACTGGTTAATTGATTAGTCTGAACAGGGCAGATTACAGTGGGATAATCACCTTCCTCATTCTGGACCCTCTACCTTTCTTAAAATAGTTTATAAGTATTTTGTATACGAGGAAACAATGCCAGACCACTCCCCACTCCCCATATGCAATACAGTTATCCCTTCCACATCATGAGGGTTAGGGACACAGGCACTCCTAAGATCTGGAAAATCTGTGTAAAATTGTTTGGCCCTCCCTTCATACCAGAGAAGTTGTCAGAATTTTTTCTTTTTCTTTTATGATGTATTTATAATACCTTATTTTAAATTTTGGGTTAAATGTGTATTTCTGTTTCTAAACTTTTTCTGTGTTGTCTGCTCGCCTTCTCATATCATTTGCATCTTCCTCAAAACACCCACAAAATTCCTATTTAATTTCTTATGCTGTCCCACAATATATCAAAACTACGATGGGGAAAGTTGAGCTTTGGAAAGGATAACTGTCTATAGCTCCATCTCTAACCAGGTAAGTGATACTTGAGAGGCCTCATGTGGATCTTAGCAGCAGTGTTAGTCTTCATAATCTATTCCAGGTAGTTCTTCCTGAGAATTATGGTCCATAACCATAAGCATTGTATGTTTTCTTGATCTTTTAGGAATCTTGCTATTGGAATTGGGATCCAGAATTTCCCTGAGGGCCTGGCTGTCAGCCTCCCACTGCGTGGTGCTGGATACTCAACCTGGAGAGCCTTCTGGTAATGTCTGTGTCTGCTGTAGAACTGGACCGAATCAGCAACCACTGATTTGGACCAGAATTCAGAGTGTAAATAACCTAAGAGTGCCTTCTTGTGTGGAAGCATGAACCACCTTCCTCCTCTCTTCTCTTCTCCCCTAACCCCAACCCCAACCCCCTGTTCTGCACTTCCTGCTGCTTAAGCCTGAAATGATCTGTTCATCACTTTGAATGGGGAAGGTGCCCACTGGGTGTTCCCTTTAAACTGTGCCCCACTAGTAAGCTGAATAAGCTAGGAATCCTAGATCCCTCTCACCTACAGGGCATGGAAGGAACTTAAGGGATGCTTCCCTGATAGCTAGAAGTATATGTAGGAGGTGGGTGCCCCCATAGACAGCAGAATGGCCCTTTCCCTGATTTGGGGAAGAGTCTGTCTGCAGTGAGTCTTGGGGGTGGTGTGTGTATGTACGTTATTATTCTTTCCCTGCTGATAGGATCCCCTGATTACAGAGACTTGCACTTATCCCCCATCACATTTGGCGTTTTCACATGGAGGCAATGCCCATTCTCCCTTCCCCTTACCTTAGCTTGCTGAAGCCAAGGATAGAGCCTCTCCCCTCCTCTCTCCCTGTGCCAACGTTAAAGACCAGACAAGGATTTAGCAGCTAAAAAATATTCTTTTCTAGAAAGGAGTGGGCCTGGGGAAAGGCGATAGTGAGCAGAGATGACTTATTGGAATAGGAAGAAGCAGGCAGCTCGTGCTACCAACTGGTAATGTGGAACTTGGCTCATCATGACTTTATCGAGGGAGAACAAATCTTGCAACAGCAATAGAGAGATGGGCGCTGAGATAACCTGGTTTTGACAGACAAGGGAAGGGGAACCCAGAGTTCTTTCTGAGTCTAATCGATCACACACACTCTTGGGAGTGAGAGGGAAGATTCATTTTCAGATTGTGGCAAGGTCTGAGCTCACTGCATCACAGAGGAAGGGCCAGAGGAGCCAGCATGCAGGGGCTAAGTGCCTACTTGTCCTTCTCGGTAGGATTTCCAGAAAGACTCGCTCTTTCCCTCTTCCAGCTTCTCACTTCCCAAAGCCTCTAAAAACATAGACCCAGAAAGCTATATTCCAAACCCCCATCACCAGCTGGTGAACTTTGGGATAATATCTGCTGGAATCTTTCATCTCCATAGCAACAGCTATCCAGGTGAAGAACCCACTAAAGTAGGGCTATACATGGATGATCAGAGTGAATGCTGCCTTCTGAGAACTAGAAGGAATGTTGAGAAATTAATTGCCTGGCTCACTTCTTTGCTTCCACCCAAATGGATTTATTTTCTATTTATGGAGTCTATTAGAAAGGAGGAAAAAATAGTACCATTCTGGTAATCTCCCTATCATGAATTTCTTTCTTATGTCTAAATGTACCATATCTTAAGCCTAAATCATAACATTTAGATGGAAAGGGACCTCAGAGACCATTTAGTGCAAATATTTCCTTTTATAGATAAAGAAACAGAGAGCCAAAGATGAGTAGTTTCTTGTCCAAGGTCACAAAAGTAGTAAGCTACATTTTTAAGGCCTATATTCAAGGGAAACATACACACACACACACACACACACACACACACACACACACACACCAGCTCATCTCATAGCTTCTAACTTAGAAACATATTTTGATTTGAAGACCACTGCAGAGCCCCAAGATGTGCAAGGCTTCAAGTCAGGAAGCCCCAGATGCAAACTCAAATCTTACCTTCTGCAGCACTTAAACCCATTGTTTAGAACATAGCAGGCTTTTAAAAAGTGCTTACTGACATCTGTAGAAAGGCTTCTCCCATTCTCTGCTCCAGCCACCCAGCCTGTACCCCCTTTGAGATTATCTTCCACTTATATTAAATGTGAACTACTCTTTCTTAATCAGGGAATGGGGTTTGGGCTTTCTTTGTCTTCCCAGGATCTAGTTAGCACAGTACCTGGCTGACCTAGTAAACGCTTAATAAATATTTTGGGAATTATGTCTGGCCCAAGTGCTGCATACCATAGGGTTTCATTTTGGGTAGTTACAGCTGCACCAGTCACTCTTTTCCCATCATAATGATAACTCGAACCATCGCAAAACAGTGTGAGGTCGGCATCTTCCATAGGAACATCAGAAAGATCTTCTCTAGTCTTTTGTACTAGTTCTAATGTATCCTCACAAATATGGAGGCTATCCCCTTCTAATGGAAGTTCTGGAATAAGAGTCTCTGGATTGATGGATTTACACTTATGGAAGGTCAAGTTCTCATTCATTAATAAAGTGGCTTGATACTGAGAGAGTCTCTGAGATGTGAAAGCCTGCAGATTTGCATTCCTCAGTGTGGTTTCTATTTGATGCTGGGAATACAATCTGAGTTCCCCTCCCAGAACCAATTTAGAACTCTTCCTAACCATCAAAGCTGCAACAGCAATAATCTTCAAACAGGAAACCATTCCCTGGATAATAGGATCTAGTGTAGAACTATAGTAAGCTACGGGTCTTAAATTGCTTCCTAAATATTGAGCGAGCACTGCACAAGCAATTCCCTTATCTTCATGGATAAATAGATGAAAAACTTTGTTGTAATCTGGAATGCCTAATGCAGGAGAAGAAAGAATTGCTGACTTTAACTTCTCAATGGCATGTATGTGTTCTCTTAACTTCAGTGGCTCTTTGATATCTTTCCTGGTTAACTCTGTCAAAGGCTTAGAAATTAGAGAAAACTCAGGTATCCACTGGCTGCAAAGGCTAGTCATGCCAATTATTGCTCTTAGCTGTTTCTTGGTTTTAGGTAAGCTGATTTTCTGTATATCCTCAATTCTCTTCTTTGACATACTTCTAGTTCCACCCTGCAGTGTGAATCCCAAAAACTCGATTTCTTTTTTTTCCCACTGCACTTTGTTTCTGGATATTTTATGTCCTCTCTTATATAGTTCTTCCACTAGATAGTGGATACTGTCTCTGTGACAGATTTCTCCTGTTGGTGACATTAGTAGGATGTCATCTACATAATGCACTATCTTACTAACAGTGAAAGATATAGATTCTAGATCTTTTTGCAGTATTTGACAAAACACGGAAGCCAAATTTTTGAATCCCTGTGGAAGATGCCCCCAAAATACAGATTTATTTTCCCAGGTGAATGCAAACAATTTTTGACTGTCTTTGTGGATTGGAATGCTAAAATATGCATTGGACAGATCAATCACAGTGTACCATCTAGAGTCCGGAGTAATCCCTGCAATTATCTGTGATGGACTTGGAATAACTGCATGGATATCTTCCACATAATCATTTATTGCTCTAAGATCTTGCACCATTCTCCACTGTACTTTCCCATTAGCATCCAACTTTGCCTTCTTGATTGGTAAAATAGGAGTGTTAAATTCAGAAAAACCCTGCACTAGGATGTCTTGGGCTAATAAATCCTTGATCAAAGGTTTCATTCCTTCCACTGCCTCTTTGCTCAGTTTAAATTGAGAAATTCTAGGTGGTTTCATTCCTTCTTTTACTTTTATTTTCACTGGCTTAGCCGAAAGGATTCTACCCACATCTGATGAACTAGTAGCCCATACTCCTATTGGTAGAGTATCTGGAATCTTGTATAAGCTGTCTTGATCCAGAACTAAAACTGTGTGATCTTCAGTTACCCTATTTAGGCATAAGTCAGGATGATGTTTCAATGACCTCTTGGGCAGGTGCAAATACAGTTCTCCACTTGGCTCACAATATATTGTAGCTGCAAGTTTGCACAGGATATCTCTACCTATGAGATTGTTAGGACATTGTGGTAATAATAAGAATTGATGGTCAAATTCTATTGGTCCCAATTTCACCATTTTCGTTTGAAATTTTGGTGCAGTCTGTGGAATGCCTGATGCTCCCTTCATGATGACTGAACCAAGCATTTCACAATCACTAGGGAGATTCCTCAAGCAACTGATATCTGCCCCTGTATCAATGATCCCACTGTTGTATTCTCCATTAATCTGGATGGTGATTAAAGGATCTTTCTGGTCATTGTTGTTATGCAAAGGTAACAGCTGTGTCTCTTTCTCTAATGGCTGGATAGTGCTGGCTTTAGAATTTACTTCTTCTCTATTAAAAGGTCCATGGTAATCACAAGAATTCACTTCCTGGCAAGTGTCTTTTCTTAGCACATGCTCTGTATGGTAAGAGTCTAAGTCTGCCCCTCCCCCTTGCTGCCTCTCTGCAGAGTACTGAGAACAAGATGGCTTCTCTTGAACTGGATTCTGAAACATGACAGTTTCTTCCACCATTCCAGGGCTCTGTAAGTCTCTAATCATGGCTTCAGGGACAGGATTAGGTGTAATATCCTCCCCCCTCACCAAGACTTGAGGTTTTAACCCTGTTTGAGTTCTTAACAGTCTCGGGTGGCCCTATGTCTTCAAGCCTCATTTTAAAAGTGTCACAGAATTTTCCTCTATAGGCTGCCGGATGATATGGCAAACCATTAGTTACATTGTATTTAGGTTCAAAACTCTCAGCTTCGGGGTTCAGACAGAAAAGTATCTCTTCCACAGGGGCTAAAGTGCTTTCTGAATTTGAGAACTGAGCCTGTAACTTTGTTACTCCATCTTGGTTTCAGGAGTTACATTTATGGACACATTATTGTTCTCTTTGGCAAAACACAAGTTGATGGGCTTGGAAATGTTTTCCAAGTGATTTCCATGGCTACTTTCATTATTCGACATAACTTCTGATCTGTTATTCGCAATAATGTATTCTTGACCTTCTAGCTCAAATTTTAACCCATTTGACACTAGATTTCTGTCAAAATTTTCCACTAACCTCTGTGGATTTGTGTTTTCCACAAGAGAAAGCTCCTTGCCATAAATGTCTTTATACATATCCTGTACAGCATTTTGCACTTCCAAATCATGTATTGATTTCTTCCTTTTTTCAAATACATATATTGATTACCCTCAATATTTTCCATCACTAACACATTAGCCTCATTCATGCCTCTACACTTCTTTCTCTCTAAATATTCCTTTTCTCCTTGATCTGTTTCATTAATTAACCTTCATAAAGATGCTGCATTCCTCGTTCTGGCTCCCAGCTTTAAAAATTTTTCCATTTCTTCTAATGATGGTTTATCTGTTCTTTTGCAATCATGTTGGCAACAAGTTTGAGATTTTTGTACTTTGCTTGCCCAACTATTGTTAGTATATGGTTTTTTGTATGAATCTGTCTTATCTTTGGAAAAATCAATCTGCTTCTGGAATCTGCATTCCTTCAAGAAATGACATAGCTTGTTACAAAGATAGCATTTGGGAATTTGTTTGTTTGACCTCTTTTGTTTGTAGTAGGTGGATCTGGGCTTAGATTCTCTATCCCTAGCAATTTGCAATGCAAAATTGCGAAATTCATCTCTGTCTCTCTCTCTAAGAGATTCTTTGAGTTCACATTTCAAATCTCTGATGGTCCTATCCTTTTCAGAATCTAATTCCTGTTTTATTTGATTTTCTTTTAGTCTGGACTCATGTATGTAGGTTGCATGTTTCCTAATTTCCTCCAGGGACAACTCTTCCCACTGAGGACAGCTCTGCCTGAAATATACCTGTATTGGGATACTTGTACCTTTTATAAATTGCCTCTTAATGTGTGGTACAGCCTCATCTGCTCTATCGCTATTAAATCCCAATAAGTTTTCAGAATTCTCCATCAGTCTGTCTAAAAACAAGCTAGGATGTTCCTCCTCAGACTGCCTCATCTTCTCAAATTTACACCAGCCGTTAGGTCTTTTTGCGTGAATTTTCATAGCTTCCAACAGGTCAGATCTACATTTCACAAGTGTCCTCATGCTTTCTGGTGAGCTTAAGTCAATGGCAGAATGGTCTCTAGGCCAGTCCATTAATACAGGATTTGATCTCATTTCCTCAATAAACCTGGCTTTTTCACTAGGTGTAAAGAATTCCTCTAAAACAAATTCCACATCCTGATATGACGGGTTAAAAAGGCTGAATGTTCTTTTTAACTCTTTAGCCGCCTTGTAAGGTGAGAGAAAAAACTTGGGAAATCTTTTCCTCAGCACCTCCAAATCTTGTGCTGTAAAAGAATGTACGTTTTCATATTTACAGCTTCACCATCAGCCCTAAACTGAGTTTGGTCCACAATGGGAAACAATGTCACAGTAGCCGATGCCATTGCCCCCCTCCTCAGTCTGAGTAGCCACACCAGTCTCTGTCTCAGCTTCATTTTCAGTCTGTGTACTCATGTCAACCATTGTCTTCTTAATAGCCTTATTTTCTTTAGGGAGATACATGTTTTGTATAAGTTCTAATTGTAAGATGGTGTGTTTGTCCAATTCCTGTCCAATTCTGATTTTATTGTTAATCTCAATCATCATCTTTAACTGATCCCTCATCAAGGACATGACATTCTGTGTATCTGTTCTTGCTCTGCCACAAACCCAAGTATAAATTTTCTTTAAAGCCAAAATTGTCTGTAGGAAAGCCACCAAAGTTACAATCACCATTGGCAGATAGGATAGAAACTCTGACAGTGATATAGTTAGATATCTATAGGTGTTGTATATCTTTACTAACTTCACTAGATATTCCGGTATTGTGTAACACCAGAGCCTCAACACTCCCTGGGTGAATGAATACATAAACATGGCAAGAGTGCTCAGGATAAATACAATCCTTACAATTCCCATTATCCTTTCTCTAATTCAACCGGCCCAAAGCCTGGCTGCACCAAAAACTGTTATAATTATGGGAGGTCTCTTGATCTATTTGAGATGGTAAATTGATGTACAGAGAGAATAAGATGACCCTTTTCCCTTATAACAGTTGCCCAGGCAGGATCCTTCAGGTCTAAGAGGTATATCCCTTCAGGACCCACCTGGGGTTAATTGATATGTTGATTTGGGCTCTTTAGCTAGGATAACGACTAGTATTCTGACTGCTATTTCTCCCTACCCCAAACAAGCTTTGAAATGCTTTAGGAAGGTACTTTAAACTTTATATATTAAATAGGAAGGATAAGGGTAATGGACTGTGGTATAGGAGACCCTATTCTAATTGTTATTAATGAAACTCTCAACTGCTGGCAGATGAAGAATCTAAGTAGCTTCCCTCTGGTTCAGCCTGGCCAGGACTAAACCAGAGTAGGTAAACTGCTGGGATACCTTTGGCTTCTTCTTCAGTAGATCTTCAGCCTTACAGTTGAATTATGTCCACCCTTTCCACCCTCTTCTTCGTCTCCTGCCCACTTCCTGGATCCCTCCCGGGCCCTGGGAAACCTAGATATCTAGATGATGAAACTTCTAATATCTAGAGACAGTAGACACCAAGGTGGTAGTCAGGTACAGGTTGGAAACGGTATCTCAAGTACAGGAAGAGTTTGCAGAGAGATGTTTGTACCCTCTCTCACTCCAAGACCAGGATCCACCAATCTCCAGCCTCAGCACAGGTCCAAGACCCAGAATCTCTCCTCAGGGTTCTCAACTGCCCCTCCTGCCTCTCGCATGACTTCCCTGGGAACATTCCATCCAACTGACTTATTTGTCAATCAGAGGTGAACTTCAAGCTCCCAGAGATTCAATATAACACCTAGTAAATGCTTAATAAATATTTTGGGGGAGAGCTGGAGACAGGAGGTCCTGGATTCAAATCTGGCCTCAAGACATTTCCTGGCTTTGTGATCCTGGGCAAGTCAGTTAACCCTCATTCAAACAACCTAAAACTTGCTGTGATTTGCCAGTCAACAAGCGTTTGTTAAACACCCACTGTGTGCCAGAGCTGTGTTTTTAAACACTCATCTCCCAACTTTTCACACTTCCCACTGGCTGAATTGGCTTTCTAAATACCTGGAAAACTCTCTCTCTCTTCACCTCCAACTCCTAGATTCCTTCAAAACTCAGCTCAAGGACATTTTTCTGTGAGAATACATCCATCTTAGTTCTTGCCCCTTTTGAGGCTATTTTGGCATTTCAGGGCACTCTTTTCCTCAGAGCACTCAATGGGCTTAAGAGGCAGGGGAGGAAGATAGTGATTTTAGAGTAAAAGGAAACAATACCTGCAAACACTTTATTTTCTTACAGTAGAATGTAAGTTCCGTTAGGGCAGAGCCATTTTCATTTTTTGACTTTGAATTCCTCAGACCTAGTATAGTTCCTGGTACATAGTAGGCACTTAACTTGTTGAACTAGGAACACCAACAGTCATCCCTAAATAGCAAAGCCACATTGAGAAAAGAGGAAGCTGAGGAATTGTGGTTAGCTCTCAGACCTTGCACTCCAACATTTTTCCCTCCCTGTAGTCTGGGCTCAAAGTCAAACCTACTTTTTCCTGAAGTGAAAAAAGCCAAGGGTATGAACTCTGTAAACCACTGGACAGCAGGGTTGCTGGGACAGAGAGAGATTAGAGGTCAAAGCCAGTACAGGGAGAATTCTCTTCCTCCAAGTGTTCCCTGTAGTCAAAATCAGGACCATATATTGCCTCATGTAGTCAGAGAACCAAAATCTCCTAGAGCTGAGAGGGGGAAAGATTACAACCTAAACAGACTTCCCTCTTTCCCTTCATTGGGAACTAGACCTGGGTCAAAGCAATTCTCTCCCTTTTTATAGATGGGATGATTGAGGTCCAAAGAGGTGGCTGGCTTGCCAGAAGTTACCCACAGCCAAGAAAGCTAGGTCTCCTTACACCTCTCTAGGTCTTCTATCTGCCAGTGGTTATCTCTTTATCTCTGATGCCCTGCTGTTCACCCACATAAATGTGTCTCGGGATTCCCAGAAATCTCCCTTCAACTTGGGATGGTCATGATTCTTGAGATAGTTACCCAGAAAGGGAATTCATGGTGAGGAAAATTTAGGCACCCTCTCAGAGGCCAGCTGCCTTATGGCATTGAGTGCCCCCGAGTTCTCAGAGGCTTTGTCAACAAAGTTCAGGTCCTAACAAATTAGAAAGAATTCAGATTCAGACCTTGCTACAGTCTGCTGGTGTTATCAAAAAAGAAAATAAATAAGCTGAGTAGGTGGGTGTGAGGAAGGATAAAAGGGAATAAGAGATATTAAGGTGATTATAAGGTGATAGGAGGAGGAAAGAAGGTAAGGTAAGGTATATAGGAGATAAGGGAAATGGGGTATGTAGGAGAGGGCAGCTCAAACAGGTTTATTCCCCAAGGCTTGAGACAGAATACAGGGAGGAAACTCAGGCCAATAATAAACGTTTAGGCTTGACTGGAGGGTTTCTCTTGTTAGTTTCTCCAGTCTCTTGAGGGAGGGGTCGAGAGGGCTCCTCCCTGTCAGTCAAACTGATGGCTGGAGGAAGTCTTGAAGGTGGGTACTTCCTGTCAAGATGGATGCCCCAGTTGTCTCAAGAAATAAAGGAAAATGATTCTTTACTCTTGGCCCTTGTCTTAATTTTCGACACAATGATTCACCACTGGGTTTGAATAGGTAACAAGGGGATTTATTAATACCAGGGTCAGTCAGAAGGGAAGAGGGATTCAGGATTTCTAACTGCTACTAGGGAGAGGGGTGGGGGTGGGGGATGGGTCGCGGAGAGGTTTAGACAGAGAGAGAGAGACCGGCTCTCCCAGTCAGGAAGATTTGACTGCCTTTTATGTAAAGTCTTTATCAGATCTAGGGATAACTTATTTGAGGATACTCCAATTATCTAAAGAAACTAAAACCCACTATGTTCAATCATCAAGCCCTCCCTTCCAACCAGAACCCAAAGGAAATCAGGGAAAGGGAGGGATGGAGATGGTAGATCAGGGAGAGGTCCAGAGAAATGAGATAGGTCCAAATTTCCCCAAAACAAAATAAGCACAGGCCAAGGCCGAAGCAATTAGGCCAAAGCCGAAAGGCCAAAGCAAAAGCCTCCAGCCACAGCGAAAGCCAGAAGGCAAAAGCCTCATCAGTTGGAACTTCACTTCTATTTATAGCTTTAAGTTCTGACTGACTTTCTGAACATTCTAAGATGTTTAACTGACTTTTTGTGACCGTTAGAAATTACAGAAGCAAAAAGTTTCTGTTAGCCACCTTGCATTACACTGGCCAAAGCCCAGCTTTCCAAGGGCTCACCACTTTTAAGCTGTCCATGGGTGGGGGGGATTCTTTGGCCAGGATGAATAACAACATTGATAATAAGCTAGCATTTTATGGTGCTTTGAGGTTTGCAACTGTAAATAAGACTTGTAGATATTATCTTATTTTAGCTTCATAACAAGTTGGGAGATAGATAATCTTATCCTCATTTTACAGATGAGAGGCAGACAGAGATGGGACTTGCCCAGGGTCACTTGCTAGCAAGTGTCCAAGGTGGGATATGAACTTAAGTCTTCCTGATATTGTGCACTTTCTCACTGCCCATGAGAGAGGTAGTATTGCAAAGTGGGTAGAAGGATGACTTGAGTCAAGACCACAGATACTGGCTATGTGAGCTATGGGAAATTATTTAACTTTTCAGTGTCCCAGGCAATTCTCTCACTCAGTTCTATGCCTCAGTGGAGGAAGTTTCCATTCTTCAAGTTCCCACACACAAATGAAATCACAGATCTGAACAAAAAAAAAAAAAAGCGACATGGAAGGAAACAGAGGGAAAACCCATATATCAAAGGGAAATTGTAGGATGAAGCAGAAGCAAGACAGAGGCAGTAATCAAGAGGCAAAAATGGGAATTTTCTAACCTATTGAGACCTGTGGCTTCCCTTTCCCCCTCTGTAAAATGAGGGGGTTGTCTGTTCCCTTTCCAAGGCCAGACCCATATGAACTGGATCTCCTAAGCAGGCTTTTCCTAGGCCATTCTGAAATTTGGGGAGGAAAGAGAGAAGGAAGTATCTTGGGTTGAAATGGAAAATGTACTTAGCAGCCTGGCTTCCTAAGAACCTAAGAACAAAACACATCTTTTAGAAATGTTTTTATTTTTTTAATAACATATATCTAGATAAGTTTTCCATAGTCACATGACTTTGTCTCCCTCCCTTCTTCCCTCCCCCCTCTTGGAGCTGGTAAGTAATTCAATCTGGGTTATACATGTATTATCACATAAAACATACTTCCATATTATTAATTTTTGTAAGTGAATTCTTTTGGAATTTTTAAAAAATGAAAATGCTTCTTTTTGGTCTTAGTGACAGTAAACACATGCAAATATTCAAATAGAATTTCAAGAATTTTAAAAATTAATTCAAACATTTATTAAGCATCCATGATATGCAAAGCACTCTGCTCCACATTGAGGATACAGGCACAAAATTAAAACTGTCTCACTCCTGAAGGAGCTTAGGTTTTACTCTAAACTGTGCATGAAACCATAAGCTTCCATTATTTATACCTTGTTAAGGAAAGGCTGTGCAAAGTTAATACTTTTAATAAGATATTGAGAAAAATGAACCGTTTGTTTTTGTCTCCTCTAATGCTTTTGGTACCTATGGATTTTTATGGATTTTGCTTCTGTCACTACTTACACAGTTGTATAGGTCTGATTTTGCAGACTTCAGAATGCCTGTGTTTCTCTGTATCTTTGATTTTATCAAAAAGTAACAAAAATAAACAAAGCTAAAAGGTAACAAGTACAACATAAAAAAAAGAATAATTCAACCCCAAGCATTTTATTAAAATTAAAAAAATTTTTTTTAAACTCTTACCCTCTGTCTTAGAATCAATAAGAAGTATAGTTCTAAGGCAAAAGAGTTATAAGGACTAGATAATTAGGATTAAGTGACTTGCCTCAAGGTCACACAGCTAGGATGTGTCAGGGACCCGATTTGAACCCAGGACCGTCCATATCCAGGCCTGGCTCTTTCTCCACTGAGCCACCTAGCTGCCCCTACCCTGAGCATGTAAAAAAAATTTTTTTATAACAAAACACTCTTGGGAAATGAAGGAAACTATAATAATGAAGTGCTTTTGAGTTTCTGAGAGAAAAATGTGAAATAAAGCTGTCTTATAGAGAATTTTCCTCTTTTCTTCAGAGTCCAAATTCTTGACTCAGTCCCTTTTGGGGGTCCCTCTTACTCTGAAGCCTCTCTTTGGCACTTTCTTGATGTTCTGATCCCACACAGTCCTTCTGCCAAGTTGATGAACAACCCTGGCAAAGCAGTCCTGGCACATTCAGGGCTCTGTGGTATACATTAGGGCCGGGCGTCTGCTCCACACTTTACCTTGAGTAGCCTGGATCTTGTCTCTCTCTCCACAGGTTCGGCCAGTTGAGTGGCATGGTGGAGCCAGTGTTTGGGCTCTTTGGTGCTTTCTCTGTGGTCCTGGCTGAGCCCATCCTTCCCTATGCTTTGGCCTTTGCAGCTGGCGCCATGGTCTATGTAGTCATTGATGACATCATTCCCGAAGCCCAGACCAGGTTTGTAAACTATATTGTCCCCCACCCATTCCTTCTGGATCCTCCTACTTCTAATTCCTCTTCTCTGTCTTCTCTAACCTGGCACACTCCCATACCAACTTCAATCTCATGTGTGTCCTTGGGCCATTTGAGATGTAAAAGAAAGAGGAAAGGGCTGATCGGCTCCTGTTGGCCAAGCAAACAAACACACACCTAGGGCTAAGGGAAAACCAAGCAATGGACCCAATGAGAGGCTAAGTGTGGAACTAAAAGGAATGTAATACACTCTCTTCTTGATTGCTTTTTTTTTCCCCAGCACATCATGGAGGAACTGTGTGAGAATGAGAAAAGTCAGATCAGAAAAGGGAATGAAAATAGATTTAAGGAGAAGAGCATTTAGAAATAAGAAAAAGGCCAATGCTAGGCTGAGGGATTTGGGGGAGAGAGAGGGATGGTGGGATGACTACAAAAACAACACACAAGTCCAGACTATCCCATGCATTTGGGAAGGAATGGTGGGAGATAGGAGAAAGGAAAAGATGTTTTTCAAATTCAAAACTTTCTCACAATTTATCCTTTCCCTTCTTAGTGGTAATGGGAAACTAGCATCCTGGACCTCCATCCTGGGATTTGTGGTGATGATGTCACTGGATGTTGGCTTGGGCTAATGCCAAGGCACCTTCGGTCTTACACCTGACAGAACAAGGAAGAGGTGGCAGTTGACTTCAATGGAACCAGGAACATAATTCTCCCCAAATGGATTTTTATTTTTACTTTTTTGTTCGAGTTTTAAATCTTGTTCTTCTTCCTCTCTCTGATTCATTTTAGCATTCAGTCATTAATCTGATCACCTCTTAATTATAATGTGATTTTTGTTACTTTTATTTTGAGGGGAACTTTAATGTTGTTTGGAAATGTAAGGTGGCTTGGAACTCTGGATTTTTGTTCAGCTACTAAGCAAATTCTTCCCTCCATGGGGTTGGCAATGAGTGATAAGGCTACAGTCACTGGATTGCTCTTGTGCAAGGTTTCTCTTTGTCTAAGGTTCTGCTTACCTTTGTTGGGTGTGATCTCATCCCCAGTCGTCTTGGACTTGTACCTCCAGCATGGATGAACCTCACAATGGTAACCCTCTGAAATAGGATACCCTGGGAACCAAGAGGAGAGCTCCTGAGCACCCTCCCACTAAAGACTCAGAAGAGGGGGACCAGGTTGCCTTTTGTCTCTCCCTTCCTAAATCTTCATTGTCTTTGATCCTGGAGTCTTGAAGAGCTTGTATGCCATTCTCTAATGTTGAATTCAACCAGGAGCAGAACTGGAATCTCATTTAGACCTTGGCCTACTTCCCAAGGACAAAAAAAAAGACATTTTCTGACTTGGTTCACACCCTTTCCCACCTCTCCTTAAAGGAGCTGAGAATAAGGGAAAAGGACAAAGCCAAGGGAAAAGAAACTGGATATTCCATCTTTTCAAAAGCAAGAGGAGCAATTAAAGTTAAGGAAAGCAGATCAAACTGTGATCATTCTGGTTCTCCAGTGGAAAGGGCAGTAGGTTGCCTAGTTCTAGACTTCTGCAGTACCTGTTATTTTAATCAGAGAGAGTGGTGGTCTCAATAGCATATTTACCTATGCTATTTGCAAATTCTCTGAGCCCCCCCCCAACCCACAATTTTTGAACCTTTTGTAGACTATTTCCATAATAAGGCCAAGGAGATATAATGCAAATTCTTTATTTGACCAATTTAAGGGGGCCACTGGAGCCAACTATGGCAGATTTTTTGCAGTTCTATCCTATACCCCCTCCCCAATTTGTGCCATGCACATCCATTAGATCAGCCCTTTTAGGTGATTTTATAACTTGATCCTGAAGCCACTACACTGAATAAACCAACTTTGATGAGGGCTGTTGCAGAAAAGATGAGTTTTGGGGTTTTTTGTTTTGTTTTTAAGTTTCTAAGAACACATTAGACAGATTGAGCTCTTGAAATAATCTCCAACCTGCAGAATGACTTGTTATAACAGGTCAGAAACCAGTCTTGTCCCTCACAGGGAAAGGTTTTCAGACAAAGAACGATAGAGTTTGTCTGATTCACCCACAGCCAGAGGGTGGTTAGGGGAAGAAGGTATGAGAAATGACCCAGACTACTCTCTCCAGGACCTGTGGTTGTCTTTAGCCAAAGGAATGGGTTCCATAGATGACTTTGGATAGGCTCAGCTGAGAATCAGATCATCAGTTGGCTGCCCAGGCATCACATTGGCAGCTCCCACTTTCTAAGTTTACATGTGTAATGTTGACAGTTTCTGAATGTTCTTCCCATCCCACCACCTCCACCATTACCACCACCACGGCTAACCTCACACCCCACCTCCACTTCCACCTCCATCCCCAAGAGACTGCCCTGTTTTGTGAAAATGCAAGACTCTGAGGCTGGCCCTCAACCTGGGCACATTTTCGGGCTCCCAAATTGAAGGCCCTGTTGGAGAAGAGGAGAGGGTGTTTGAGCAAGATTGATTACTTTGGTGGATGGTGTTTTGTTTTTTTACTTTGCGTAGAGTTCTGCAAAATGCTGTTTCCAATGGACATGACCTTGTAACTGTGATTAATTTCAATAAAGGGGGTATTAAGAGTTGGTATAGATGGTCTATGCCACATACGCACTCCTTTCTATGGCTTTTCTTTTAATTAACTTTTAATTAGCTCAGTGACTATTACCTAGCTAGATGACAGACTCCAATTCAGAAGGAGTGGGGAATGGGACAAATGAGGTAGAAGGAACTCCAACCCACTTGGGAAGACAGAAAAAAGCACATAAATGAAATATGAGACCATACCATGTAATTCAGCATAGCTCCGACATTTCTTACCTGTGTGGAGACTCTCTCAGATCCCTCCATAAATAAAATTTAAGGACAAGTATTATAAAGCTGCATACGGAATAAATAAGGATATAAAGGGATAAAGGTAGATTAACCAGAGTTGCAGGAGGGAAAACTCCATGAAGGAAGTAAATTTAGAGAATTTCAAGCCAGATCCTGGAAGAGACACTTATTTGGACGGCTTCAGAAAGGGGTTGGTTTAACTTCTTGTTTATATCTTAGTCAGTATTCCTTTCAGATAGGTACTGAATCTAATGGCTTATGAAGTCCCTCCCAGTTTTAAAATTCTGTGAGAAATGAGGAATAGCTGAGCAAAAAGGATGAGGCAATGGGCATTTTAAGGTCTCCGTCTCTGATATCTTCAAGGCTAAGCTCCCAGAGGGTACAAATCTTGGCATGTTGGACAAAACACTTCATCCAGTAGGCACCAGAACAAATTGCCATTAGTGGTGGGTGATGCTACCGAGAACCTTGCCCACAAAATCATAACATCAGGTCTTTATTTCTCCATCCCTCACCCCCATATTCACTCCCATCTCACACACAGTCAATCACATGTTTCTAGGATCTTCCACTGATGTTTTTATTGGATCTAGCTTAATTTATTGCCTGAATAGTCTCAGGCTCCACTTTGCCAGTACTATACAAACTCAGGGAAAAAAAAAAATATGGTCCCCTTCATTTCTGACCTTCCTATTCCTTAGCAATTCCAATCTAGAGGACTAAGACAGTTTTCTAACCAATCTATCCAAGGTCTGGGGCTTCAGCTGAAAAATCAACACCCAGGATAATCATGGAAGCCAGTCTTCTTATCTCTCTGCCTCTCCCTGAACCCCTTTGCCCTGAGGGAGTAAAGATTGTGAGTGAGGGTGACAGTTGGCTCTGTTCTGCCACTAAGCCCCAGGACACTCCTGGTGCAAAGCCAAACCTAAAGTCTGGATATAATCCAACAGAGCAGAATGGCATAGTAGAAAGAATCCTGGATTAAGAGTTAAAGGATGGGATTCAAATCTCCACTCTCCTACTTCTAACCTGTGGGCAAATCACTGAAGCCCCCTCAGTCTGTTTCCTCATATGAAAAATGAAAGAATTAGACTAGACAACCTCTCTAAAGTCTCTTCCATTAAAAAATCTAGGAACCTAGAGGATGCAGACACCACCACACTAAATTACCCTGGCCAATCACCAGAGTGTTCTGCATTTGGTACTTTACAAATGTTTGCTGGATTAATTTTTTTTCCATTTCTTGACTATTTTTAAGTCTACAGAACAAAGTATTTTTCTCAATTACATATAAACAAAAATTTTTAACATTCATTTTTTTCCTAAACCCTTACCTTCCATCTTAGAATCAATACTATGTATAGGTTCCAAGAGAGAAAAGCTATAAGAGCTAGGCAATAGAGAGTTAAGTGACTTGCCCACAGTCAGCTAGGAAGCATCTGAGGCTAAATTTGAACCCTACACCTCTGCCTCTAGACCTGGCTCTCAAACCACTGAGCCCCCTAAACATTCATTTTTTAAAAATTCTAAGTTCCAAATTCTCTCCTTTACCCCCGCCTTGAGAAGGCAATGCAACAGATTATACATGCACAGTCATGCAAAACATTTGTTGGATTTAATTTAAGCCACCAACAAGACAGTTACTTTTGAATTGTTTCAGGTAACAAGAAATGAATAAATATATATACATATATATATGTAAAATATGTATATGTGGAAACAGAAATGATACCTGCTTAGGTGGTATATTATATGTATGTAGCATACAATATTATGTGTACACATATATCATATACAATATTATATATGTATGTGTATATATACAATAAATGCAATATGCATATACATATATACATCATATACAATTTTGTTATATCTATGCATATATATACATAATATGCTATATTATATATACAAAATATACAATATTTAATTTTTTTCTCCAGGTATGAATGGACCGGCAAGCCAAAGTGTTTTGTCGTTTTTTAAAAATCCAAGTTAGTCAATAATGTTTACTTTAAATTTTTAAAATTTAAATCAGAAATATACTTGGACTATAGAAAAAAAAACACCATAAATTCAGAGATGGAATGTACCTTTAATCTATCTAATCAAACCCCACCCCCTCGTTTATAGAAAAGGAATGAACCTTGGGGCCAAAGGGGTAAGCAATTGCCAAGTTCATACAGGGTATAAATGGCAGAGCTAGCACTTGAAGCCAGGCCCTTTAACTCTAAATTCTACTGTGCCACAAAGCCTTCTTATCTAAGATCTGAGACATATACGCATGTATGTGCTTCTATACAGTATATACGTATATATATATTATATGTACATATATATATGACATCTATATAACACTTTAAAGTTTGCCACATTCTCTGTGCACACGATCTCATTTTATCCTTACAGTAGTCCTATGAGGTAGGTACTCTAGATATTTCTTCTCCAATTTATAGCAATTCAGAGTGATAATGCTTACCCTTGGTCACACAGTTGGTTAAATATATCTGAATTTCTATGCAGGTTTTCCTGACCCCAAGTTTATATTCGATCCATTTTAATCAAGGAGAGTGTGTGTGTGTGTGAAAGAGACAGAGAAATTTAGGGTCCTCTATGTATCCTTCAATAACATCTTTTTTTTTTTAACCTTACTATTTTTTCAAACCCTTACCTTCCAATTTAGAATCAATACTATGTATCATTTCCCAGGCAGAAAAGCAGTAGGGGCTAGGCAATGGGCATTAAGTGACTTGTCCAAGGTCACACAGCTAGGAAGTGTCTGAGACCATATTTGAACCCAGATTCTCCAAGCCTAGCACTCTATCCACTGTGCCACCAAGCTGCCCAATAATAAGTCTTTAACAAGTTTTTCTAAGTGCCTATTTTTATGCCTTGAATAATGTCTGGAGAAAGGCATAAGTATCTGAAAATAGCTGATAAAGCTTCATTTTGTACCCAGCAAGGAGCAGGCATAAACTCTGCTCACCCCCTACCTTCCCAGCTTCTAACAGTCTCCTACCCATGTCCTGTGGTTGAAAGCCCTGGCAGAAAGCCAAGCTGATAGTTTTGTGGGAAAGCAATGCCTGGCAATTAAGAGTTCTAGTCTTAAATGGCTACAGTCTAAACATGTTCTTTTGGTGGGGGGTGGGGGGGAGGGTGCAGAACTGCCTATTTATTTATGGGGCAGTGGGAGGGAGATGGCAAGAAAAGTAGCTCTCTGTCATTAGAAGATGAAACAGAGGAAAGGTGTTGGGTCAGGAGATGAGTGAAATACTGGCAGGACTGACAGGTGTGAAATGAACCGTTCAAGCCAAGCCAAGCACTTGCCATAAATCTAGTCCTTCTTATCCCTATCCTAATTTTCAGCTAAGCAGCATAGAATATATCCCATTAGACCAGAGATTCTTTTCTTAACCTGAGGTCCATGAATACATTTCAGGAATTTGAACATGGGGGAAAATCACTTTATTTTCACTAACCTTTTGTTTTCTTTTATAATCCTTGTATTTTATTTTAAAATTATTCATTTAATGATAAATGACAAGGATGATAAACTTTTCATTAAAGGATCATAGGTTAGATTAGAGTTCATTGCACAATATATTCAGAGCTAGAAGGGACGTTAGAGGCCATCCATTCTAATACTCATATTTTACAGCTGAGGAAACTGAGGCACAGAGGGACAGTGTCTGGGGCAGGACCTGAACCCAGATCTTCCAGTCTACAAGTACACTGCCCCATCTACTACATTTTTATAGTAAATATATTGTCATCTGTGCATGTAGGGTCCAAGGTCCTTCTGCTCTGAAAAATGAGCTTTTCTTTCTCCTGCCAGGGGCACTTCCTGGCTGTCTCTTCACCAGCATATATACCCCTCCTCCCTTTCCAGCTCCCCTTTATATACTGTCTTCTTCCCTTTGAATGTAAGATCCTTGAGGGCAAGGCCAGTCTAATGTGCTGGTCTTTTTTAAAAATAAATTTTATTTTTTTATTAACATTTATTTCCTTTCCCAATCACCTTCCACCCTGTGACAAAGAAAACCTTTTGACAAATATGCATCACCAGGCAAAACAAATTCTTTGGCCATGTCTCACTTAGCATCCTAAAATCCTGTCAGGAGGTGGGTGGTTGCCCTTTGTTTGACCAGCACTTAGCACCATGATAGGCATATAATCCTAAATAAACGCTTTGTCTGTCCCTCTTTGTATGGACGTCCCAGATTCCAACCTTGGTCCAGTACTTCGCCTCATTGCACCACTATGTTGCTTTGTAAAGGAAAGGACAAATCAACAGCCGTGGGGGGGAGGGGGGGAGGGGGAGGTAGAGATGCGACGTAGCCCCAGGTAGTGAGGCAGTAAGTGCAGCCAGGAGACTGCACGACTGACCATTTTCTATTCCAAAACTGGCCAAAAGAAATCCATTGTTAGACTGTTGGCGAGGGCAAAGGTGATGGCACGGTGGGGTTGTAAGCTAACTAGCCTTCTTTGTTTTGCTGCCCTCCCAATTCCCGCATGTGTCCTCTCCCTCGGACCACCATTTTAGAAGAGCGCGGGATGCTCCCTCGAGGCCCCCAGCACTTGTACTCCGCACCAAGGGGCCGAGGTGGCCCGGGGCACGATCCACCCTAGGTAAAGCCTCCCTGTCTGTCTACACTGTGCTTTCGCCCACACGGGCGACGTGCCCAAACTCCCGTCGGATCCTGGGCGGCGACGCCGAATCTCAGCGCTGGGGTTACAGAGCGTGGATCCCCTCCGGGAGCCCAGAGCAGAAGCTGTTCAAGCTCCCGGCCCTAGGGCTGGAGAAGGCACGAGCTGCTGGGTGGGGACTGGGACGAGGCCGTCCCCCCACCCCCGCCCTCCCCATAGAGATTGCGTGCGGCTCGGCTCGGCTGCCAGGGTTTACCTGCCAGGAGAGCGAGAGGGCGGGAGGAGAAGGTGCAGCCGACTCAGGTTGCGGTCGGCGGGCGGTGGGTGGAGCCCCACTGTCCTCGCCCGGGCTTTGCACGCAAAGGAACAATCCTCCTATTCTAGCACCCAGGGCAATAAAGCCGCGAAGGGAGGGCTGGGGCCCCAGCCGGTGGAGCGCGCGTGCGCACCTGGCCGCAGCGCAGCCCTGCCCAGCCACCTGAGTCACTAGAGAGAGCCCTTTGAGGGAGCTCTCCGCCCTGCCTTGCCATGCCATGCCATGCCATGCCATGCCCTGCCCTGCCCTTTCCATCCCATCGTAGCCCAGCCCGCGGAGGAAACGAAACTCTGGAACACAAGGAAGTCTATTCTCCTCTCCCCCCCTTTAATGGGAGCTTTGTGTACCTGGCATCTGGGTGGCAACTTGGATGGCCCCAAAGCCGCCTTCTCGAGTCAGGTGGGTGGCTCACCTTTCTTATTGCAGTCTTGCGAGGTCTCTCTCACCTCGTATGCATCTTCCCTTGCCTTGGTCTGTCAGTCAATCAGTCAGTCAGTTAGTCAAGAGTCAGGAGGCTTTTATTAGGCGCCTTTCCTATGCCAAGCACTGCAGCTGGGCTTTTAAAAAAATGGCAAAACCCAGCGTCTTCTTTCAAGGAGTTAAACCTAATGGGGAGGGAGAGAACATGCAAGCATCTATGTACAAACTAGATGCATACCTGAGAAAAGAAGAAGCATTATGGGAGATCATGAAAGGCTTCTGTTAGAAGATGGGATTTTAGCTAGGACCTGAAGGAAACTAGGGAAGCCAGGAGGGTCGCAGATGAAGAGGGAGAAGGTTTTCGGCATGGGGGACAGCCACTAACAAAGCCCAGATAAGGGAGTTATAGTCTCTATGGATACTGTGCTAAACTTATTTGGTCCATCACCAACACTTCTGTTTTAGAACTCTCAACTCTCTGGGTAGGAGGATTTGGAACTTCATGGGCTTTCCTTTATTCAATCAGCAAATATTTAATTTACTGCTTACAGTGATTAGAATTTAGAACTTGAAGGGGTCAACTGGTCCACATGATTCCGATTCAATGAACATTGATTAATAACTGTTGTGGACAAGGAACTGGGGAGGTAGGGATACAAAGACAGAAAGAATTCTAACATTCTCTTGGAGAGACATAACAGGTACACAAATATGTATGTGTATACTTGGTGATCTGAAGAAGAGAACATGTAACAACTAGGGGGCCTCAGGAAAGGCCAAGAGCTGGGCCTTGAAGAAACTGGGGATTCCAAAGGATAAAGGCATGGAGAGATTAAAGGAGATGTAGAGAAAGAACAGCTGGAGTGTCTTGTTCAGAAAATAGTAAGAAGGTCAATTTGTCTGTTATAGAAAATGTTCAAGTAAGGGTGGTTAATAGTCTGATTAATTGATGACTCTCCCAGGTAAAAGGAAATAAGGTGAAATTCACTTATATCCTTTGGGGGCTGGAATGGTAAATTTAAAAACTGGGATATGAGCCTTCTTCTTTGTGATGAGAATTGGGGAAAGAGACGCAAAATGTAGATAATCAATCAATCAATAAACATTTATTGCAGGAACCTGCTATATGCCAAGCACTGTGCAAGGCTTGGGGGGAAGGGCAGACTAGCATACAAAGCACAAAATGATATAGTTCTCTAGGAGTTTACATTTTATGGGCTGACTTGATCCCAGCCTTTATGGAGTTCGAATTCTAGAGTAGTAGGGGTTAGTGTAACTCCATGGCACAGTGGATAGAGTGCTGGGCCTGAAGTCAGGAAAATTCCTCTTCATGAGATCAAATCTGGCTTCAGATACTTACTAGCTGTGGGACCCTGAGCAAGTCACTCAGTCCAGTTTGCCTCAGTTTCCTCATCTGTAGAATGAGCTGGAGAAGGAAATAGCTAACCACACCAGTGTCTCTGCCCAAAAAAACAAAACAAAACCTAAATGGAGTCAAGAATCAGGCATGACTAAACAAAGTATAGGTCAAAAGCATCAACCTATATAACCTTACATGAATGTATCAGACAGATGCCAACCAAAATGTTGTGTGTGATCTCAGGGGAAGGTCCAAAGCCTCACAGTTCAATCATAAAGACTCAATCTTTATATTATATTTATATAATATATTATATTTATATAATGTTAGAAGTAGAAAGTGCCTTAGTGATCCAGGACAACACCAAAGACTCATGACAAAAATGGCTATCCATTTTCGTAGAAGGAGCTGAAGGAGTCTGAATGAAGATTGAAGCATTTACTTTATTTACTTCACTTTATTTCCTCCATGAATTTTTCTCTACTGTAAGCAGTGTCTTCTTTTATAACACGATGAACATGGAAATATGTATTGTATGATAACATATATAACCTATACCATATTACCTACCTTCTGAGGTGAGGGAAAGAACATGGACCACAAAATGTCAGAACATTATTATTAAAAATTATATCAACATGTAATCTGAAAAAAGTTAAAAAATAAGAGCAAATAAAAATTATGAGTCTTATTCTTCCAAGAAAAGAAAGGACCTTAGAAAGAAGACCCAAATGGAGTCATTAAAAAGTCATACAGTAACCAGTGGAAATACGCATCAGCCATGGGGGGGGGGGGGCGGGGGAGGTGAAGGGGAAAGAGCATGAATTATGTAATCAAGTTAACTTTTCAAAAAAATAAATATTAATAAATGTTTAAAAAAAAGTTATACAGTGTTGAACAACCCAAACAAACCCATGCATACTGCAGATGAAGAGACTGAGGTGGATAAGGGGAAATAAGTGATTTATCCAAGTCCACATAACTAATAAATGACAGTGCAAGTACTTGAATCTAAGCCCTTTGATGGGTATAATTTACTGATTTTATGTTTTTTATTGCCCAAAGTATTACGAACCCTGCCTTGCCCCAGAAATTGCCAAAATAGAAATTTTAACTGTAGCTGGTCACACAATTTCAAATTCGGCTCTCTTCTTCCTCCCACACACCCTCCCTAAAACCTGTACTTCAGAGTCTGCTTCCAGATTCCATTTGGCCATTCCTGTATGTACCATCCTGAAGTCCCACAGCCATACAAAGGACAGAACTATATGTGTATGGGATAAAAGTTTGATGTGGGCTGAAATGTCCCACCAACCTGCCAATGAGCTGTAAACAGTCAAAAGAACACAGAAACAATAGTTAGTTCATTAGGATGGGACTATCTTTTGTATTAGACATTGTGCTTAGATTCACAATTATGAGAAAACTCCTTACATGACTCCTTAGACATAATGTAGGTCCTTTTGGGAGGGTGGGGGGGATGGTCTTTGGACAACAAGGCCAGATGGTTCATTTTCCCAGTCACACAGGAATAGGTTCAAATAATGTCCAATTTCCATAATCAGTGCCTTCCTTTGGAAAAGAGCAAAATTTGACCAAAAGTTCCCCTGGGTTATTTAACATAGCATTAGCATCCTATTTACATTGTGGTTTGCTCCCCCACCCCCACCTCAAGGGCAAACACTGAATCATGGGTAAAGCCACACAGATCAAAGTAGACCATGAGTAAAGTGACATCAGTTCCCTTGAGACATGAGTAACAACTGCCTATACAAAAGATCCCTTACTTAGTAACTAAGATAAAAATCATTCCTAAAAACCCCTCCCACTTTTACTCTTCCTTTTACCTTTATTTACCTTTGCTTATTTATTATTCTTTTTATTATTTACCTTACTTACCTTATATACTAGTTAGATTTCTATAGCCACTCTGTTACTAAACTCTCTTATAATAAAGCTCATTTCCTCACAGTGCAGTCAGTTTGAGCCATCAGTCAATTCTTTGGAGGAGACCCAATCAGCCTTGCTTATATCAAGTTGAGGTTGGGACTGCTTTGTTTCTGTCTTTGTTCTTAAAAATCACTTCTGATCCTTGATCATATGGTTCGATGGGGATACATTTGGGGATGTAGACTCTAAATGATCACTATTGCAAATATTAATATTATGGAAATAGGTCTTAATCAATGATACTTGTAAAACCCAGTGGAATTGTGCATTGGCTACAGGAGGGGGAAGGAGGAGGGGAGGGAAAGAACATGAATCATGTAACCATGGAAAAATATTCTAAATTAATTTAATTTAAAACTTTTTATAAAAAATTACTTCTTACTTCTCAACTGGTCTCTTGGGGACACCTTTCTCTGTTATAGCTTTAGTAGGTTCTTGGGTAGTGGCTCCTCCTACGGCCCACCATTCTGCTTATCCTCACTGATGGTCACTCTATGTCCAAAGATTGGGAAACAGATGGAAATGATCTGCCAAACCCAGTGAGAAACTGGACTGTTTGGTCTTGGTGTTTTAAGGAAAGCTATTTCTTCCAGAAGAACTCCAGATCTTTCTTCTTTGATTCCTCATCTAAAGATCCCAAAGAATCAAAGCTGAGTTCCTGTGAAATCTTGTCTGATGTAATCCCTCATCCCAGGTGCTTTATAAGCTATGATATTAACAATATAAATGGGTTTCTCCTTGGCCCCTCTCCATCTCACAGGGAGGGAATATGCATTTATTCCTGTTTAAACTTGGCGAGGCCCGAGTTTCACTCAGTTCTGGAGCATCTAAGCCAAGCTAACATCTCTCCTCTAAGGCTGTGGAAGTTAAAAGCCTCCAGAAGATTCATAGGCATCAGAAAAGAGCAAAATGTCTGGACCTTAGATGAGAGCCCAAACATATGTGATGGAACTAATATATACCAGGATGCCTTCCAGGGGAATAACTGGATGCAGCTCAGAGCCAGGGATTGTTAAAATCTCAGTATGAGCCTTTATACCTTTGAAATTGGCAAATGCTACAAATCAGGACTTGATTTATTATCTTATTGATTGTCTAGACCAGTGATGGGCAAACTATGGCCCTCGGGCCAGATTGGGGGGTGGGGTGGGCCTGAAATATTCTATCCAGCTGCCCAACATTATTCCTAATCTGACAAATACAATGAGTAGGATACAATACAGTGAAACTTCGAAAGAGTTACCTTAGAAACAGACTGACAGATGGGCATTTCCTTTCCTTTGGCCCCCTCTTTAAAAAGTTTGCCCATCCCTGGTCTAGACTAAAGAAAGTGATAGAGAAAATATTAGTAATGCAAGTTTAACTTAACAGTGTGTCAAACCCTTTCTGAAAACTGGTTTTTAAATCTTTACCACCCCACCCAATTCCCTCCTTCTCCCATAGGAATCGTTTTTTCCCTAAAAGGAAACAAGGTGACTTGAGACTTGATTGTTCCCTATCTCCCTTTATGCAAACTCTTGGTCATCTGAGGGCATCAAAATGTGCCATTCATTTGGAATCTGTGCCTTTCCAACTTGTTGGATATCTGAAGAGCATTCTAGTCATTGTGCTCTGCTGAACAGACAGGTTTCCATGTAAGACAAAAGGGTGCCACAATTTATAGAAGCCAAGTCCCAGAGTAGGGAGATGTAGTAGGAGAGTAGGAGAAGCTGACCTTCACCAGCAGAGTCCACCTCTGTTCTAGGACTCCCAAATCTTAGGGGTGGGAGGATTTTGATCTTCATGGGTATACATTTATTCAATCAGGAAATATTTAAGGGCCTACTATGTGCAAGTGTCAGGATTTAGAGTTAGAAGGGACTTCAGTTTTCAATTGTTTCCTATCTTGGCCATGTTAAGGCTAAGTAAACTACCTTTCATTAACTGTTTGATGACTAAGAAGTGCCTCATTTTATCCCAACATCAAGCCCAAGTTAACAGAATAGTTGTATTAGGCCTTAGCCTAATATCACGTTAATTAGGGTTATTGGCAACCTAGTTAGAGAGAAAGCTAAAAATTAATAAGCTGATCCAGTTTCTTGGGGAGAAGTAATGTTATAGTTAAAATTACCTTAAGAGGCTGATTAGGGGTAAGAATATAAACATTGATTATAGCAGGTTTATTGGTTAAGCCAGCATCATAACCAACAAAATGATAAAGCTCCTCCATGAGGAATGACCTCAGCTATGTCATGCTTTTTAAGAGCTCATTTTTCAACCCTTCTTCTAGAACAATGATGGCGAAACTTTTAGAGATGGAGTGCTGGGCCCCACCAACTGAGTGCTGTGCCTGCCCCCCACCTGCTGTGCCCCTCCCCCCAACCACAAGTGCCAGGTGCACCCTGCCCCCCTTTTACCCAACACTGGGGAGGGAGGAAGCACTCCCATTGGGCTGCTGGGGGGAGGGATGAGGGATGTGAAAAAATGTTGTAAGGTACAGTAGAGAGGTGTCCCTAGTAATAAACTAGGGGTGTGTGGCACCCCCATAGAGAGTACTCTGCATGCCATCTTTGGCACTTGTGCCATAGGTTCACCATCTCTGCTCTAAAACATCCCAAGACATTGTCTAATTAAGAGGTGGTCCCTCAGCCCTTCTCCAAACTGAAGGGTAGACTGTCAATTCCATAGGAAAAGAATCCTTTATTAACCAAATTCTGTTAAAAAGGAAGCTATTATTTGGAATTTCTAAGGATAAAGAAAATGCAAAAAGCAGCAGACTAGATGCTATCTTTGACCCAAATCCCAAACACAGGAATACACAGTAATTTCCCCTAATATTTAAGAATTAATACAGAATATGAAAATTAAATTCTCATAGTAAGGACAGGTAGGGAAGTACTGAGTAATTGGACATCACCCATTCAGTGACCTGTATCTTTCACTGTATCCCTCATCCAAATCAGTATCAGAAGCTCATTGATTTGAAAATAATAATAATAATAAACATAGCACACCCAATATTGTCCATGGGCTTGGGGAAGGTTTTTGGACAAAGATACTAGAATAATTTGCCCATGCCTTCGCCAGTGAATTAAGGCAGAAGATAAATGACTTGCCTAACTAGTCAGTATCCGAGATCACATTTGAATTCAGGTCTTCCTGACTCCAGGTCCAGTGTATTAATGCTCTATCCATTGAGTCACCTAGCTGCTTCACTCTCACTTTACAGATATGGAAATTGAGACTTGTAGTCTCTTCCTCATGGCAAAGAGATCATTAGAGGCAGAAGAAGGATTTGACTATAAATGTTCTTGACTCCCAAGTCTTCCCTGCTATGTACTCTACCATGTTACCACCCAGGCCACCCAGGATAGGAAGAGATCTTAAAAACCATCTAATCCAACTCCTTCATTTTGCAAATGAGTAAACTGAGGCCTTCCAAAAGTCATAAAGTGGCAGAAACAGTATTCAACCTCCTAATCCAGTACTGTCACCAAACTTTGGTTGATGTCCATAAGGAAGAACAACTAACACATTCAAGGGTTGTGCTTAAACAAGTCCTCCCAAAATATTTGAAAGGCATCATGATACAGTCATGAATTTACTGGAGAAAGCTCACACAAGCTTATTTGATATTAATAATCAGAGGACTATCAAAGTTATTTCTGTTGTTCTATCATCAAATTACTTTTTAATCTTATAAGCAAAGGTGACATCTCATTGAAGGAGACATTAGTGCTGAAATTTGGTCTACCCGATCAAATGCTCGACTCTACATGCACTTGTTTTAACAAATATTTGAAAATCTAGAATTCCACTAGAATTCTGTCTAGAATTCTGTCTGTCTAGAAGAGAAGAAAGAGGAGGAGGAGGAGGAGGAGGAGGAAGAGGAGAGACATGAACAGGGTGATGACCCCAATTGTTTCCTATTGACTGAAATGGAGACCTAACTGAGCTAATATACTTAAAGGTCATTTGTCTCTTTCTAGAAGGATATTTCCTAGTCAAATAGGTCATCCTCATTAAGGATATATATGGTGAAAGAAAGGGGGAAAAGAATGTCTTCTAGCTGAATGTTAAATTATTAGCAGAGGTGTTTTTTGACAGCTATTAAGAGAGTACAGCTTTTTCTGTTCTTAAACCTAAACAGTTCTTAACTCCATATCAAAGCCCTCACAGCCCACCTCTCCCTTCACCATCTGAGTCCAATGCTCCATTCACTAAGAATGACAGGGATAATAACTAATAACAATGATACTTTATATCCATATGACACCCTTTTAACAATATTTTATTGATTTTTTATTTTTTTATTTTTATTTTTTTTAAACCCTTAACTTCTGTGTATTGGCTCCTGGGTGGAAGATAGTAAAGGTGGGCAATGGAGGTCAAGTAACTTGCCCAGGGTCACACAGCTGGAAAATGTCTGAGGCCAGATTTGAACCTAGGATCTCCCCTCTCTAGACCTGACTCTCAATCCAATGAGCTACCCAGCTGCCCCCTTAACAATATTTTATTGATTTTTTAAAAAATTCACCACCGAATAATTGTCCCCCAAGTAGAAGCTTCCCCTTGGGGCAAAATATAATTAAGCAAAACAAGGCAACATATTGACCAAATAAATGAAAGAATGTCTCATCCAGGCCTACTCAAGGATAAGTTGAAGTCAGCTTAAGAGAATTGATTGTTAAATTTTCATTGTAAGCACTTACAACTCAGAAATCAGCAAATGCTCCAAATCAAGGGTCAATTTATTTTATTTTGTTTTGTTTTGTTTTTTCAATTGTATAGGCTTAAGAAAGTGATGGAGAAAATGTTAATAATGCAAATTTAACTTAAAAACCTGTATTATATATATACATATATATATATATATTTTTTTTTTCAAAGAGCTTCTTGGTAAACATTTACCAACATAACCCCACTTTGGTCACCACCTTCCTACCTAGAAAGATGCTTCTTAGCCTTTTTTTGTATCATGACAATCCAGTGAAGGAGGCCAATAGGTAGCTCAGTGGATAGAAGAACCAGCCTGGAGTCTGAAAGACCTGAGTTCAAATCTGACCTCAGGTACTTACTAGCTATATGATCCTGTAAAGGTCACTTAACCTCTGTTTACCTTAATCCACTGTAGAAGGAAATGGCAAACTTTTCCAGTATCTTTTGCAAGATAACACTTTAATGAGGTCATGAAGAGACAGATACAATTGAATGACTAAACAAATCTAGTGAAGCCTATGAACCACTTCTCAAAAGAATATTGGGGGGGGGGTTGTTTTTAATAATTGAAGAAAATGCTGACTCTCATTTATAAATAAAACTCAAGATGTAATTTTATTTTTCCTGTCTAAGTTCAAAGGCCCCCCAAAGCTGTTCACAGGATCTTAGGTGAAGAACTTCTGGACTAGCTGATGAAAGAATCATAGATTTAGAGTTAGAAGGAATTTTAAAGGTAATCTTATCTTGTCTGATTACATTTATAGTCATACTGTCTCCATCTTTAGAATGTAAGCTTTTTGAGGGCAGGAACTGTTTTTGCATCTTCTTTGTATCCACAATGCCTGGCACTCTGTGAACGTACTTGTCGATTAATTTTTTTTTGTCTGGCTGATTTTTACTGATGAAGTAGCTAAGGCACAGAGAGATTAAATGACTTGCTCATGGTCACACAGACATTATTAAGTAACAGAATCCAGGTTCCCAAGGAAGTCTATGTTACCAACAATCCTTCAGAGTTCATTGGTCATCACATGGATCAGAGTTCTGATTTTGTTTTTCAATGTCACTTTACCATGACATTTTCCTATATATTCCTATAGTTCATGTGATCCTCACAATAATATTGGGGAGAAGCAGCTAAATAGCTCAGGGGATAAAGTGCTAGACTTGGAGACCAGAGGTCCTGGGTTCAAATGTAATCTCAGACACTTCTTAACTGTATGACCCTGGGCAAGTCACTTAATCCCAATTGCCTATCCCTTACCACTCTTCTGTCTTGGAATCAATTCTCAGTATTGATTCTAAGACAGAGGTAAGGGTTTTATTATTTTTTATTAAGTATTGGTGTTTTGTTTATTTTTTTAAATCAAAGATAGTTATTTTTCCCAATTACATATAATTATATTTTAATATACATTTTCCAAAATTATAAGATCCAAACCATCTCCCTCCTTCCCTTCCCCCTCCCCATTCAAAAATGGTAAACAATTTCATCTGGGCCATTTATGTATTATCATGCAAAACACACTTCTATATTGGTCATTGTTATAAGAACACACTCATACAAAATCAAAACCCCCAAATAAAACTGTAAATACACTTATGTGAAAGATTGTATGTTTTGATCAGCATCTATCCAACTCAAACAGCTCTTTCTGTGGAAGTGGATAGCATTCCGCATCATAAGTCTTTCAGGGTTGTCCCAGATCATTGCATTGCTGAAAGAAGCCAAATTTTTACAGATTAATCATTGCTGTTATTATGTATCATGTTCTCCTGGTTCTGGTTATTTCACTCTGCATCAATTCATGTAGGTCTTTCCAGTTTTTTCTGAAATCATCTTGCTTATCATTTCTTATAATGTAAGAGTATTACATCACCAAAATGTACCACAATTTGCTCAGCCATTCACCAATTGATAGGCATCCCCCTAATTTCTAATTCTTTGCCACCATAAAAAGAACTGCTATAAATATTTTTGTTTATGTCCTTTCTTCTTTCTCATTATCTCTTTGTGATACAGACCCAGTAGTGGTATGAGAGGATCAAAGTGCATGCTCATGCATTAGTGACCCAATTTTGTCACACCCCCTCCAACATTATAACTTTTCTTTACTGTCATATCGACCAATATTATAGCTATGAGGTGGTAAGATAAGGTTGTTTTTGTTTTTTTGTTTTTTGTTTTTAGTTCTTTTAACTTTTTTTTAACCTTTACCTTCCATCTCAGAATCAATATTATGTAAGGCAGTGGGAGTTAAGTGACTTGCTCAGGGACAAAGAACCAGGAAGTATCTGAGGCCAGATTAGAACTCCAGACCTTTCTTCTCTGGGCCTGGCTCTCAATCCACTAAGCCATCTAGTTGACCTCTAAATGTTAACTTTTATATCAACCCATTCTATAAATGAGAAATCTAGAGGTTTTCTGACAGAGATTAAGTAACTTGCCAAGGTCACATTGTCAGATATGCTATCTGTGTTTAATTCATTGTGAAAAATGGATCAATTCTTCCTGTCTGCTTCTGTTGATGTGAACATCCATTGCCCTACTGGGAGGGAAGTTGGATCAAAAGAATCAACTTAATTCTATTCATGTCCATAAGAGTTTAATAAATTCCTACTAGCTACAGGAACTGTGTGAGAGATGGAGATACAAAATAATATCCCCCAGTTCCCTCTTATTTTCTCCTGTAAGAACATAACAATGTATGTAAGAACAACAACAACAAAATAACAATAGATAAGTGAGTAAAATGTAATTAAACAGGAAGGACTAATGATTGGGGATGCTGGTTAGGAAGTGCCTTGTCTTAAGAGAGCAGAGCCCTGTACATGTGTGGGAGTGGAAAGGGAGGGGTTACTTAGCTGGAATTCATAATAATAATTCACATTTATATAGCAAGGAAGATCCCAGAAGTCCCTTGCCCTAGGCCTGAAACTTTTGCAATGGCCAAATAACAGGTCTTTGAGAAGAAGTGAGATTCCTGAAATGAGCTCATACTAAATGCCATGTATATCATGTGAGATGACAATTCTGATAGAATGGAAGATTCTTATCAGCCTTGGTGGGAGGTGGTTCCAGTCACATCTTTGTGGTTTGGAAGAGTGCATCAAGGATAAAGGCTTCCTCAGATGCCACACCCTCTTTCACCCAAGGTTACCATTGTCTCTCTCTCTCTCACACATACACAGAGGTTCTGCTCTAATTCATCCCTCCTCCATTCGTCAGTAAGTGCCAATTTTCTGACCACTGCTAATTCTCCTTATGGAAAAGGCATATGCCTTCCATTATGCTGTAGCATTATTTCCCTACCTTACCTATTTCCAAAATATTGCTTATCATCATGTTTCATTTGGACTTCCTTGGCACCTACTAACAAAGATTGAAACAAGGATTTTGGGTATTGAAAAGAGCTTAGAAAGAAACTGATTCTATTAAACAGAAAGATAGATAGGACTTTGGCATGTGAAGCTAATTGTGCCATAGCTGAAGTCTCAAGCTGATTATTATTCAGATCAGCTGAATAATCTTGACATCAACCCAAATAACAACTAGGAATAAATGACATGAGGAAAAGATTAACTTGACTAAATAGACAATTTGTGGATCTGTTGACTTCTAGAAAGCATAATAACATAATAGGATAGAGAATCAGGAAGACGTGGATTCAAAACTTACCTTTGACACAGAAATAATAAAGCTGGTAATAAAAGCAGTATCTTTCAGTCTTACTCTTTTGAATTAAAAAATTTCCATGTCATATGACAGGTAAAAGTGATTATAGGTGGTCATTTTGCCTGTTCAAACTTATCTTTCCTAAAGTTTTGCTTCCAACCTACACTCATTGCTATAATTGAAGACAGAGCTCACTGGATCACATTGTCTCCAATGTACTTTAAAGAAGCCCTAAAATCTGAGGAACTGGAGAAGGAAATGGCCTCCAGTGTCTTTGCCAAGAAGACCCCATGGATGATGGAATCCAAAGGTCAGTAAGAATCAGACACAATTGAACAACAATAGCAGGACTTGAGTAGAAACTATGCCATGTTTTCATCTCCATTATGTGTCTGGAAGCATGTCAGAAATTTTTTTGTGGTAACTCTTAATTAGAATTTGTTCTAGAATAATACTAGAAAAGGTAACTTATTTATTGACCCTATAAGAACACAAGCTATCTAGTAATATAGTATTATAGCCAGAAAAAAACCTTAGAGATCCAGCATCTTCATTTTACACATGAGGTGAAATTACCTGCCCAAGGTCCCCTAGAAGCAAAGCGAGGAATAGAGATTGAGTGCTTTGATTCCTAACCTAGTGAAATATGATTTCCACTACACCACCAATCAGCACATACCTGCTAGAATCTCTCTCTTCTGGTTGCTTCAAAAGTCAGTTAAATCCACTTATTTATTTATTTTTCACATTCATTTAAAAAAATATTCTGAATTCCAGATTATCTCTTTCCAACCACCTCCTCTACCCATTGAGGGAAAAAAAAAGATACCAATTTTATATGTAGTCATGCAAAATATCCATATTACTCATCTTTTTTGTTGTTGTTGTTTCCTCTTTTCCCCAACCTATTTCTTGACTTTGAACTTTATGTTAAAGTTGGGCTCCTGAAGCCACCAGTGGCCTTTCCTAGGTAAAGACTAGGGCACAGACCAGGAGAACAATGACCACACTTCTCTCAGGATCACACCACCTTGGAAGCATCCAAAATTTGTAGTGTCCCAGAATTAGCTCTGAAAGCAGCAGCACAAAAAACCTGAACCTGGGGATAGTACCTCTTCACCCCAAGGTGGGCAGAGTCCAACTTTAGTATAAAGTTCAAAGTCAAGAAATAGTTTGAGAAAATGAACAAGCAACAAAAAAGAACTTGACTATTAAAACCTATTATGGTGGCAGGGAAAACCAAGATATAAACTAAACAAACAAGCAAACAAACAAAAAACAGCAATGTGTAAACAGCTACCAAAAAATTCTAAATGAAAAATGATAATTGGACACAAGCCTAATAAGAATTCCAGGAAAAATTAAAAGAAAGAGATGAGTGGTAAAGGAAAAATTAGGGAAAGAAATGAGAATGATGCAACAGAAATTACAAGAAGCAATTGGCTTAATGGCAAAAGACACACAAAAATCATTGAAGAAAAGAACTTTCTAAAAACCAGAATAGGCCAAGTGGAAAAGGAGATGTGAAATCTCACCAAAGACAATAGTTTCTTAAAAATTAGAATTGGACAAATGAAAGCTAATAATCCCATGAGATTTGAATAAACAACAAAACAAAATCATAAGAATGAGAATGAGAAAATAGAAGAAAATATGAAATATCTCTTTGGCAAAAACCAACTTGGAAAATGGACCTAGGAGAGCTAATTTAAGAATTATTGGACTATCAGAAAGCCATGATTGAAGAAAGGGCCAAGAAATCACATTTCTAAAAGTTATTAAGGAAAACTTCCCTAATAGCTTAAATTCCTTTACCAGAGAGTAAAAAAGAAATTGAAAGAATCCACTGATCACCTCCTGAAAGTGATCCTGAAAATGAAAAGTCCTAGGAATACTATAGCCAAATTCCAGAGTTCCCAGGTCAAAGAGAAAATACTTCAAGCAGCCAGAAAGAAGCAATTTGAATATCATCAAGCCACAGTCAGAACCACAAGATTTGGTGGCTTCTGCATTAAAGGAGGGGAGAGTTTGGAATTTGATATTTTGAAAGGCAAAGGAGCTAGGATTACAACCAAGAATCATCTGCTGGGAAAAACTGAATATATTCTTTCAAGGGGAAAAAGATTTGAAATTGAGGACTTTCAAGAATTCCTGATGAAAAGACTAGAGCTGAATAGAAATGTTGACATTTATACAAAATACCCAGGAGAAACATATAAAGGTAAACACAAAAGAATAATCTATAAGGGATTCAATAAAGTTAAAGTGTTTACACCTCTACATAGGAAGATGACATATATATACTAAGAACTTCATCATTATTAGAGCATTTAGAAGGAGTTGACATAGACAGAGGGTATGGGTGTGAGTTAATTATGTGGAATAATCTCCAAAAAAAAATGGAGTGAGAATGAGGGATACACTGGGCAAAAGGAAAGGGAAAGATAGAATGGGGAAATTTTTCTCATGTAAAAGAGGCATGCAAGGAAGTACATTTACAATGGAAGGGAAAATGGGGCACAGAAGACAATGTTTTAACCTTACACTTATTGTAATTGGTTCAAAGAGGGAAGAATTACACACACACACATATGCACACAGAGTTGTATACAGTAATGTAACTTACCCAAAAAGGAAATAAGAAGGAAGATAAATAAGCAAAAGAGGTGAGGGGATGATAGAAGGGAGGGCAGATTAAGAGGTGGTAGTTAGGAGCAAAATATACTTTTGAGGAGAGAGAGGATTAAGAAAGAGAAGAAACAGAAGACAATGAGATAGAGGAAAATGTACAGTTAGTAATTATAACTATGAATGTAAATGGGATAAGCTTACTCATAAAACCAAAGTAGAGAGATGAATAGATTAGAAACCAGAATTCAACAATATGTTATTTACAGGAGATACATCTGAAAGAAAAAGATACATGTTGAGTTAAAATAAAGGGCTGGAGCAGAATCTAATATGCTTCAGCCGAAGTGAAAAAAAAAGGCAGGGGTAGCAATTATGATCTCAGGCAAAAAAAAAGCAAAAATAGATCGAATTAAAAGAGATAATAAGAGAAACTACCTTTTGCTAAAGCGTACATTAGATAATGAAGCAATATCAAAAAATTTTCAGCAAGTTTCTCTGATAAAGGCTTCACTTCTCAAATATATACCGAGTGTAGAATTGAGTCAAATTCATAAAAATAAGAGCTATTCCCTAATGGACAAATGGCCAAAGGATATTAATAATGAGTTTGCAGAAGAAGAAGTCAAAGTTATTTGTAGTCAGATTAAAAAATGTTCTAAATAACTATTGGTTATAGAAATGCAAATTAAACAACTTTGTGGCACCACCTCACACTTAATAGGAATGACAAAAGCGGAGGGCATCTGGGTAGCTCAGTGGATTGAGAGGTAGGCCTAGAGATGAGAGGTCCTAGGTTCAAAGCTGACCTCAGACACTTCCCAACTGTGTGACCCTGGGCAAGACACTTGACCCCCATTGCCTCCCCTTACCACTCTTCTGCCTTGGAGCCAATATACAGTATTGACTCCAAGATGGAAGGTAAGGGTTTAAAAAAAAAGAAAAGAAATGACAAAAGCTGGAAGGGATAAGGGGAATGTAGGTACCCTAATGAACTCTCTGTAGAATAGCCAACTGGTCCAGTCATTCTGGAGAACAATTTGGAACTATGCCCAAAGGACTATATACTGTTTTATAGCATACCATTTGATCCAATCAGTATAACCACTGGGTCTATACTCCAAAGAGATCAAAGAAAAAGAAAAAAAGACTTATATGTACAAAAATATTTATAACAGCTCATTTTGTGGTAGAAAAGAATTAGAAATCAAAGAGAAGCTCATAGTTTGGGATATAACTGAACAAGTGGCCTATGATTATGACAGAGTACTGTTGTGCTATAAGAAATGATGAGGGAGATGATTTTAGAAAAACCTGAGAAGATCTTTATGAACTGTTACAAAAAGAAGTGAGAAGAACAGATCATTGCACACAGTGACAGCAATGTTGTAATGATGATCACTATGAAAGCCTTTAGTATTCTGATCAATACAATGATCCAAGACAATTTCAAAAGATGTATGATTTTGAAAAAATGCTGTCTACCTCCAAAGAGAGAGAACTGATGAACATATATGCAAACTGGAGTATAATTTTATCGCTTTCTTGTTCTTGCTTTTTTAAAAAATATGGCTAATATGGAAGTATTTTAGTTGATATATAGTTGATATCATATTGCTTGCCTTCTCAGTGGGTGGGTGAGGGGAGGGAGAGAATTTGGAACTCAAAATTTAAAAAGAAAAGATTATTAAAAATAAATATTTTTAAAAGAAAGAAAACTAGGAAAAAAAGAAAGTGGAAGCACCTGTTATAGACAGCCTTTTCAAGGAATTTAGCCACAAAGGATAGAAAAGATGGGATGGAGGGTGGAAGGATCAAGTGAAAGTTATTTTGAGGCTGGGAAACACATAGATAAGTTTATAGGCAGGAAGGAATCAATAGATGAGGTAAGATTGAAAATAAGTGAAAGAGTGAGAATGACAGAGGAGGCCATCTGTTGGAGAAAATGGGATGGAAGGGGATTGCTTTAGCAGTCAAGGAAGAAGACTACCTTATGTGAGACAGAAGTGAAGAAAGATATAGTGGCAGAAGGCATACAAATATTTTGAAATGGCAAAGAGTGGGAGAAAAAAGGAGCTCACAGAAAATGGTCTCAATTTTTTCTGTAAAATATGAGGTAAATTTTTCAGCACAGAGTATGGAGAGACAGAGAACCATGGGAGATTTGAGGAAGTAAGAAAAGATTTAGAAGAACCATTGTAGAGAGTGTGAGAGTGAATTGATGAGGGAGGTATAATAGGATTACCTGAAGGAATGAGGACCTAGTTGAGGTTGTTTAACATACATTTGTAGCGGATCCAGTCAGAACAGTTGCATTATTTTCTCCATCTTTATTTTGTAGCACATGCTTAGGAGCAAAGGTGAGGGTAGTGGAAATGACCTAAGGCTAAGCTGAAATCATCAAAATTATAACAAATGGGCTAGGTATTCAAGAGAAGAAGATAATGAAGAGTTGAATTGATTCACCAAGGAGTCAAGATGGGAAAAAGAGAAGAAAGTGGCTAATGCTAGAGTGATGGATTAGGAGAGAAGTGAGGGTCAA
This sequence comes from Gracilinanus agilis, assembly GCF_016433145.1. Lineage (NCBI taxonomy): Eukaryota > Metazoa > Chordata > Mammalia > Didelphimorphia > Didelphidae > Gracilinanus > Gracilinanus agilis. The sequence continues at coordinate 213,412,402 of NC_058133.1, forward strand.
GGAATTGAAGTGCAGGATTTGAGGGTACCAGGTTTATGACTTCAGAATCATACTTGATTTTTTATTCTCAAGTATCGCTCACTCACATTCAGTTGCCACATCATTTCTATATTGTTAGTTCTCAAGAACAAACCCCCAAACCTAAAAGATTTTTAGAATGAATTATAGTTGATCATTTGGTAAAGGAAAAATCCAGAAGAAGGTGTGACTCCTTCCCAAGGCTCTGGGACATTTACATTATGGGTTCAGAAGAGAGTAGTAGAACATGAACTGCACACAGCAGTTAAACAGCTCCCAGGCAAGGTCGATAAGTAAGCACAAACATAAGCCTTGGGTGGACCCAAAACAAAACCTGAGTGGGAGTAAAAACATTTCTTGTAACCATGGGCTTCCCAGCTTCCCCATGGTCTCTGAGGTCAGTCTACCCCAAGAAAATAAAAACCTCTTGATGGCATGGCTTATTCTCTCTCTCTCTCTCCCTCTCCCTCCCTCCCTCCCTTCCCTCCCTCCCTCCCTCCCTCCCTCCCTCTTTCTTTCTTTCTTTCTTTCTTTCTTTCTTTCTTTCTTTCTTTCTTTCTTTCTTTCTTTCTTTCTTTCTTTCTTTCTTTCTTTCTTTCTTTTCTTTCTTTCTTTCTTTCTTTCTTTCTTTCTT